>NW_027149839.1:600000-833850 GCF_031143425.1 Pleurodeles waltl | reverse complement strand
TTGTATATTTTTCTCTTATGAAAAGTACAATGACAAGAGTGGTAAGTAGTCTCAAGCACTTATCTCACCACTGCACAACCAATGTAGGAGGCTGGACTGGCTTGTAGTGAGTACCAAGGGGTACTTGCACCTTGCACCAGGCCCAGTTATCCCTTATTAGTGTATAGGGTGTCTAGCAGCTTAGGCTGATAGATAATGGTAGCTTAGCAGAGCAGCTTAGGCTGAACTAGGAGACGTGTGAAGCTACTACAGTACCACTTAGTGTCATATGCACAATATCATAAGAAAACACAATACACAGTTATACTAAAAATAAAGGTACTTTATTTTTATGACAATATGCCAAAGTATCTTAGAGTGTACCCTCAGTGAGAGGATAGGAAATATACACAAGATATATATACACAATAGCAAAAATATGCAGTATAGTCTTAGAAAACAGTGCAAACAATGTATAGTTACAATAGGATGCAATGGGGAAACATAGGGATAGGGGCAACACAAACCATATACTCCAAAAGTGGAATGCGAACCACGAATGGACCCCAAACCTATGTGACCTTGTAGAGGGTCGCTGGGACTATTAGAAAATAGTGAGAGTTAGCAAAATAACCCTCCCCAAGACCCTGAAAAGTTGAGTGCAAAGTGCACTAAAGTTCCCCTAAGGACAAAAGAGTCGTGTTAGAGGAATAATGCAGGAAAGACACAAACCAGCAATGCAACAACTGTGGATTTCCAATCTAGGGTACCTGTGGAACAAGGGGACCAAGTCCAAAAAGTCACAAGCAAGTCGGAGATGGGCAGATGCCCAGGAAATGCCAGCTGCGGGTGCAAAGAAGCTTCGACTGGACAGAAGAAGCTGAGGTTTCTGCAGGAACGAAAAGGGCTAGAGACTTGCCCTTTGGTGGACGTATCCCTCTCGCCTTGGAGAGTCGTGCAGAAGTGTTTACCCGCTGGAAGGACGCCAACAAGCCTTGCTACACGCAAATCGTACGTTTGGCGTTTTTGGACGCTGCTGGGGCCCAGGAGGGACCAGGAGGTCGCAAATTGGACCTGCAGAGAGAAGGGACGTCGAGCAAGACAAAGAGCCCTCACTGAAGCAGGTAAGCACCCGGAGAAGTGCCAAAAACAGGCACTACGAGGATGCGTGAAACGGTGCTCGCCGAAGTTGCACAAAGGAGTCCCACGTCGCCGGAGACCAACTTAGAAAGTCGTGCAATGCAGGTTAGAGTGCCGTGGACCCAGGCTTGGCTGTGCACGAAGGATTTCCGCCGGAAGTGCACAGGGGCCGGAGTAGCTGCAAAGTCGCGGTTCCCAGCAATGCAGCCCAGCGAGGTGAGGCAAGGACTTACCTCCACCAAACTTGGGCTGAAGAGTCACTGAACTGTGGGGGTCACTTGGACAGCGTCACTGGATTCGAGGGACCTCGCTCGTCGTGCTGAGAGGAGACCCAAGGGACCGGTAATGCAGCTTTTTGGTGCCTGCGGTTGCAGGGGGAAGATTCCGTCGACCCACGGGAGATTTCTTCGGAGCTTCTGGTGCAGAGAGGAGGCAGACTACCCCCACAGCATGCACAAGCAGGAAAACAGTCGAGAAGGCGGCAGGATCAGCGTTACAGAGTTGCAGTAGTCGTCTTTGCTACTATGTTGCAGGTTTGCAGGCTTCCAGCGCGGTCAGCGGTCGATTCCTTATCAGAAGGTGAAGAGGGAGATGCAGAGGAACTCGGCTGAGCTCATGCATTCGTTATCTAAAGTTTCCCCAGAGACAGAGACCCTAAATAGCCAGAAAAGAGGGTTTGGCTACCTAGGAGAGAAGAAAGGCTACTAACACCTGAAGGAGCCTATCAGCAGGAGTCTCTGACGTCACCTGGTGGCACTGGCCACTCAGAGCAGTCCAGTGTGCCAGCAGCACCTCTGTTTCCAAGATGGCAGAGGTCTGGAGCACACTGGAGGAGCTCTGGACACCCTCCCAGGGGAGGTGCAGGTCAGGGGAGTGGTCACTCCCCTTTCCTTTGTCCAGTTTCGCGCCAGAGCAGGGGCTAAGGGGTCCATGAACCGGTGTAGACTGGCTTATGCAGAATTGGGCACATCTGTGCCCAACAAAGCATTTCCAGAGGCTGGGGGAGGCTACTCCTCCCCTGCCTTCACACCATTTTCCCAAAGGGAGAGGGTGTCACACCCTCTCTCAGAGGAAGTTCTTTGTTCTGCCATCCTGGGCCAGGCCTGGCTGGACCCCAGGAGGGCAGCTGCCTGTCTGAGGGGTTGGCAGCAGCAGCAGCTGCAGTGAAACCCCAGGAAGGGCAGTCTGGCAGTACCAGGGTCTGTGCTACAGACCACTGGGATCATGGAATTGTACCAACAATGCCAGGATGGCATAGAGGGGGCAATTCCATGATCATAGACATGTTACATGGCCATATTCGGAGTTACCATGGTGAAGCTACATATAGGTAGTGACCTATATGTAGTGCACGCGTGTAATGGTGTCCCCGCACTCACAAAGTTCAGTGAATTGGCTCTGAACAATGTGGGGGCACCTTGGCTAGTGCCAGGGTGCCCTCACACTAAGTAACTTTGCACCTAACCTTTACCAGGTAAAGGTTAGACATATAGGTGACTTATAAGTTACTTAAGTGCAGTGTAAAATGGCTGTGAAATAACGTGGACGTTATTTCACTCAGGCTGCAGTGGCAGGCCCTGTGTAAGAATTGTCAGAGCTCCCTATGGGTGGCAAAAGAATTGCTGCAGCCCATAGGGATCTCCTGGAACCCCAATACCCTGGGTACCTTAGTACCATATACTAGGGAATTATAAGGGTGTTCCAGTAAGCCAATGTAAATTGGTAAAATTGGTCACTAGCCTGTTAGTGACAATTTGAAAGTAATGAGAGAGCATAACCACTGAGGTTCTGGTTAGCAGAGCCTCAGTGAGACAGTTAGGCACCACACAGGGAACATATACATGCACACTTATGAGCACTAGGGCCCTGTGTGACAGGGTCCCAGTGACACATACATATAGGCCACAAAACCTATGAGCACTGGGGTCCTGACCAGCAGGATCCCAGTGACACATAATGTGAGAAGGTAGCCTCTTTCTAGCCTTGTTACCCCCCACTTTTGGCCTGTTTGTGAGTGTATGTCAGGGTGTTTTGTCACTGTTTTCACTGTCTCACTGGGATCCTAATAGCCAGGCCTCAGTGCTCATAGTGAAAACACTATGGTTTCAGTATGTTTGTTATGTGTCACTGGGATCCTGCTGGTCAGGACCCCAGTGCTCATAGGTTTGTGGCCTATATGTATGTGTCACTGGGACCCTGTCACACAGGGCCCCAGTGCTCATAGGTGTGCATGTATATGTTCCCTGTGTGGTGCCTAACTGTCTCACTGAGGCTCTGCTAACCAGAACCTCAGTGGTTATGCTCTCTCATTACTTTCAAATTGTCACTAACAGGCTAGTGACCATTTTTACCAATTTACATTGGCTTACTGGAACACCCTTATAATTCCCTAGTATATGGTACTGAGGTACCCAGGGTATTGGGGTTCCAGGAGATCCCTATGGGCTGCAGCATTTCTTTTGCCACCCATAGGGAGCTCTGACAATTCTTACACAGGCCTGCCACTGCAGCCTGAGTGAAATAACGTCCACGTTATTTCACAGCCATTTTACACTGCACTTAAGTAACTTATAAGTCACCTATATGTCTAACCTTTACCTGGTAAAGGTTAGGTGCAAAGTTACTTAGTGTGAGGGCACCCTGGCACTAGCCAAGGTGCCCCCACATTGTTCAGAGCCAATTCACTGAACTTTGTGAGTGCGGGGACACCATTACACGCGTGCACTACATATAGGTCACTACCTATATGTAGCTTCACCATGGTAACTCCGAATATGGCCATGTAACATGTCTATGATCATGGAATTGCCCCCTCTATGCCCATCCTGGCATTGTTGGTACAATTCCATGATCCCAGTGGTCTGTAGCACAGACCCTGGTACTGCCAGACTGCCCTTCCTGGGGTTTCTCTGCAGCTGCTGCTGCTGCCAACCCCTCAGACAGGCAGCTGCCCTCCTGGGGTCCAGCCAGGCCTGGCCCAGGATGGCAGAACAAAGAACTTCCTCTGAGAGAGGGTGTGACACCCTCTCCCTTTGGAAAATGGTGTGAAGGCAGGGGAGGAGTAGCCTCCCCCAGCCTCTGGAAATGCTTTGTTGGGCACAGATGTGCCCAATTCTGCATAAGCCAGTCTACACCGGTTCAGGGACCCCTTAGCCCCTGCTCTGGCGCGAAACTGGACAAGGAAAGGGGAGTGACCACTCCCCTGACCTGCACCTCCCCTGGGAGGTGTCCAGAGCTCCTCCAGTGTGCTCCAGACCTCTGCCATCTTGGAAACAGAGGTGCTGCTGGCACACTGGACTGCTCTGAGTGGCCAGTGCCACCAGGTGACGTCAGAGACTCCTGCTGATAGGCTCCTTCAGGTGTTAGTAGCCTTTCCTCTCTCCTAGGTAGCCAAACCCTCTTTTCTGGCTATTTAGGGTCTCTGTCTCTGGGGAAACTGTAGATAACGAATGCATGAGCTCAGCCGAGTTCCTCTGCATCTCCCTCTTCACCTTCTGATAAGGAATCGACCGCTGACCGCGCTGGAAGCCTGCAAACCTGCAACATAGTAGCAAAGACGACTACTGCAACTCTGTAACGCTGATCCTGCCGCCTTCTCGACTGTTTTCCTGCTTGTGCATGCTGTGGGGGTAGTCTGCCTCCTCTCTGCACCAGAAGCTCCGAAGAAATCTCCCGTGGGTCGACGGAATCTTCCCCCTGCAACCGCAGGCACCAAAAAGCTGCATTACCGGTCCCTTGGGTCTCCTCTCAGCACGACGAGCGAGGTCCCTCGAATCCAGCGACACCGTCCAAGTGACCCCCACAGTCCAGTGACTCTTCAGCCCAAGTTTGGTGGAGGTAAGTCCTTGCCTCACCTCGCTGGGCTGCATTGCTGGGAACCGCGACTTTGCAAGCTACTCCGGCCCCTGTGCACTTCCGGCGGAAATCCTTCGTGCACATCCAAGCCTGGGTCCACGGCACTCTAACCTGCATTGCACGACTTTCTAAGTTGGTCTCCGGCGACGTGGGACTCCTTTGTGCAACTTCGGCGAGCACCGTTTCACGCATCCTCGTAGTGCCTGTTTCTGGCACTTCTCCGGGTGCTACCTGCTTCAGTGAGGGCTCTTTGTCTTGCTCGACGTCCCCTCTCTCGGCAGGTCCAATTTGCGACCTTCTGGTCCCTCCTGGGCCCCAGCAGCGTCCAAAAACGCCAAACGTACGATTTGCGTGTAGCAAGGCTTGTTGGCGTCCATCCGGCGGGAAAACACTTCTGCACGACTCTCCAAGGCGTGGGGGATCCATCCTCCAAAGGGGAAGTCTCTAGCCCTTGTCGTTCCTGCAGTATTCACAGTTCTTCAGCCTAGTAAGAGCTTCTTTGCACCAACCGCTGGCATTTCTTGGGCATCTGCCCATCTCCGAGCTGCTTGTGACTTTTGGACTTGGTCCCCTTGTTCCACAGGTACCTTCAGACAGGAATCCATCGTTGTTGCATTGCTGATTTGTGTTTTCCCTTGCATTCTCCCTCTAACACGACTATTTTGTCCTTAGGGGAACTTTGGTGCACTTTGCACTCACTTTTCAGGGTCTTGGGGAGGGTTATTTTCTAACTCTCACTATTTTCTAATAGTCCCAGCGACCCTCTACAAGGTCACATAGGTTTGGGGTCCATTCGTGGTTCGCATTCCACTTCTGGAGTATATGGTTTGTGTTGCCCCTATCCCTATGTTTCCCCATTGCATCCTATTGTAACTATACATTGTTTGCACTGTTTTCTAAGACTATACTGCATATTTTTGCTATTGTGTATATATATCTTGTGTATATTTCCTATCCTCTCACTGAGGGTACACTCTAAGATACTTTGGCATATTGTCATAAAAATAAAGTACCTTTATTTTTAGTATAACTGTGTATTGTGTTTTCTTATGATATTGTGCATATGACACTAAGTGGTACTGTAGTAGCTTCACACGTCTCCTAGTTCAGCCTAAGCTGCTCTGCTAAGCTACCATTATCTATCAGCCTAAGCTGCTAGACACCCTATACACTAATAAGGGATAACTGGGCCTGGTGCAAGGTGCAAGTACCCCTTGGTACTCACTACAAACCAGTCCAGCCTCCTACATTGGTTGTGCAGTGGTGGGATAAGTGCTTTGAGACTACTTACCACTCTTGTCATTGTACTTTTCATAAGAGAAAAATATACAAAACAAGGTCAGTGTATATACACATAGCCAAAAAGTTTTGCATTTCCTCTTTTCACTCTTTTCTAAGTGCTGAAAAGTACTTCTAAACTTTCAAAAAGTTCTTAAAAGTTTAAAAAGTTTTTTCTGTCTTTCCAAAAAGTTCTGAAAACTTTTTTCTCTTTTGCTATCACTTTAACTCTCTCTAAAAAATGTCTGGCACAGGCCAAAAAGTTGAACTGTCCAAACTTGCATATGATCACCTTAGCTGGAAAGGAGCAAGGAGTCTCTGCATAGAGAGAGGTTTGAGTGTAGGGAAGAATCCTTCCTTAGAACTGTTAATTAATATGCTTAGAGTACAGGATAAGGCCATAAGTGCCCAATCTTTAGAAAAAGTAGCTAATGGTTCTCAATCTGATCCAGGGACTCCCCCAGGAAAAGGTTCAGGAAAGAAACTTCTCAGCCTGCCCATTACTAGACAGTCTAGCATAGTTGGTACAGAGGTTGAATCACATCATACTGATGATGTGCTCTCACATTATGCTGGTAGCCAAGCTGTTAGGGTGCCCCTTGTAAGGGACAGGTCTCCTTCTGTTCATTCCCATCATACCTCTGTATCTAGAAATGTCCCTCCCACCCACCCTGATGACAGATTGTTAGAAAGGGAGCTCAATAGATTGAGAGTGGAGCAAACCAGACTGAAGCTCAAGAAGCAACAGCTGGATTTGGATAGACAGTCTTTAGAAATAGAGAGGGAAAGACAGAAGATGGGTTTAGATACCCATGGTGGCAGCAGCAGTATTCCCCATAGTCATCCTGCAAAAGAGCATGATTCCAGGAATCTGCATAAGATAGTTCCCCCTTATAAGGAGGGGGATGACATTAACAAGTGGTTTGCTGCACTTGAGAGGGCCTGTGCTGTACAGGATGTCCCTCAAAAGCAGTGGGCTGCTATCCTATGGCTATCATTTAGTGGAAAAGGTAGGGATAGGCTCCTTACTGTAAAAGAAAATGATGCTAATAATTTCCAAGTTCTTAAGAATGCACTCCTGGATGGTTATGGCTTAACCACTGAACAGTACAGGATAAAGTTCAGAGAGACCAAAAAGGAGTCTTCACAAGACTGGGTTGATTTCATTGACCATTCAGTGAAGGCCTTGGAGGGGTGGTTACATGGCAGTAAAGTTACTGATTATGAAAGCCTGTATAACACAATCCTGAGAGAGCATATACTTAATAATTGTGTGTCTGATTTGTTGCACCAGTACCTGGTAGACTCTGATCTGACCTCTCCCCAAGAATTGGGAAAGAAGGCAGACAAATGGGTCAGAACAAGGGTGAACAGAAAAGTTCATACAGGGGGTGACAAAGATGGCAATAAGAAGAAAGATGGTGAAAAATCTCAAGATAAGCATGGGGATAAGGGCAAAACCAAAGATCCCACTTCAAATCTTAAACACTCTTCAGAGGGTGGGGATAAAACAAATTCTTCCTCTTCTTCCCAACCTGCACACATTAAAAAGCCTTGGTGCTTTGTGTGTAAAAACAGAGGCCATAGGCCAGGGGATAAGTCCTGTCCAGGTAAACCCCCTGAGCCTACCACCACTAATACATCAAGCTCTAGTGCCCCTAGCAGTAGTGGTACTAGTGGTGGGACTGCTGGCAACAGTCAAGCAAAGGGTGTAGTTGGGTTCACTTATGGGTCCATAGTGGAAACTGATGTAATCAGTCCCAAGACAGTTTCTGTCACACCTAGTGGCACTGGCCTTGCCACACTGGCTGCTTGTCCCCTTACAATGGATAAGTACAGGCAGACAGTTTCAATAAATGGTGTTGAGGCCTTGGCCTACAGGGACACAGGTGCCAGTTTCACTTTGGTGACTGAAAACCTAGTGCCTCCTGAACAACACATCATTGGACAACAGTATAAGATTATTGATGTCCATAACTCCACTAAGTTTCTTCCCTTAGCTATAATTCAGTTTAGTTGGGGTGGAGTTACTGGCCCTAAGCAGGTGGTGGTATCACCTAGCTTACCTGTAGACTGTCTCTTAGGTAATGACCTAGAGGCCTCAGGTTGGGCTGATGTAGAGTTTTATGCCCATGCAGCCATGCTGGGCATCCCTGAGGAATTGTTCCCTCTCATTTCAAGTGAAATGAAAAAGCAAAGGAGAGAAGGCCTGAAAACTCAGAATCCCTCTCCATCAACAGGTAAAGAGGGTATCACAGTATCCCCTAACCACCCTACCATTCAGGATACCATTCCTGTGGTGGGAGAAACCTCTCCTGGGGTGGCACCTGTTCCAAGGGAATCATCAGCTGGCAAAGCTGGACTCCCTGAGGTGGAAGTACCTCTCTGTGGGATAACTAACATTGGTGAGAAAAACAGCACCATTTTAGTTAACATGGAGCATCCCTCCAACCCTCCCAGAGAAACTTTAGTGCAGAAACCCTGCACTACCTCACAACACTTAGGACAGCATCCCTGCCCTAGTGTGGAGCTCATAGGACAGCATCCCTGCCCTGCTCCAACTCAAGAGAAACAGCATCCCTGTTCTCTCTTCCAGCCAAATGGACAAAGTTTTTGCCCAGCTATGGCTTTACTGAGACAGCATCCCTGTCTGGCATTTCCATCATTACAAATAGGTTCAGTGGATAATTCCCACTGCTCTAAACTAAAACTTACTGATATAAACTCTGAAAATACATCTTCACATTGTTGGTTAGCTAAAAAACTTCAAACAGGGTGGTTTACATCCCCACAGGGAAGTAACCATATAGTGGATGATAAAGGGAGTAACCAGTCTATTGCAGAGCTACTCTCTACTTATCACCACTTAGACAATAAAGTCTCAACTGGCCAAGGTTAGCCTTATTGTCCTTCGTTTGGGGGGGGTTGTGTGAGAAGGTAGCCTCTTTCTAGCCTTGTTACCCCCACTTTTGGCCTGTTTGTGAGTGTATGTCAGGGTGTTTTGTCACTGTTTTCACTGTCTCACTGGGATCCTAATAGCCAGGCCTCAGTGCTCATAGTGAAAACACTATGGTTTCAGTATGTTTGTTATGTGTCACTGGGATCCTGCTGGTCAGGACCCCAGTGCTCATAGGTTTGTGGCCTATATGTATGTGTCACTGGGACCCTGTCACACAGGGCCCCAGTGCTCATAGGTGTGCATGTATATGTTCCCTGTGTGGTGCCTAACTGTCTCACTGAGGCTCTGCTAACCAGAACCTCAGTGGTTATGCTCTCTCATTACTTTCAAATTGTCACTAACAGGCTAGTGACCATTTTTACCAATTTACATTGGCTTACTGGAACACCCTTATAATTCCCTAGTATATGGTACTGAGGTACCCAGGGTATTGGGGTTCCAGGAGATCCCTATGGGCTGCAGCATTTCTTTTGCCACCCATAGGGAGCTCTGACAATTCTTACACAGGCCTGCCACTGCAGCCTGAGTGAAATAACGTCCACGTTATTTCACAGCCATTTTACACTGCACTTAAGTAACTTATAAGTCACCTATATGTCTAACCTTTACCTGGTAAAGGTTAGGTGCAAAGTTACTTAGTGTGAGGGCACCCTGGCACTAGCCAAGGTGCCCCCACATTGTTCAGAGCCAATTCACTGAACTTTGTGAGTGCGGGGACACCATTACACGCGTGCACTACATATAGGTCACTACCTATATGTAGCTTCACCATGGTAACTCCGAATATGGCCATGTAACATGTCTATGATCATGGAATTGCCCCCTCTATGCCATCCTGGCATTGTTGGTACAATTCCATGATCCCAGTGGTCTGTAGCACAGACCCTGGTACTGCCAGACTGCCCTTCCTGGGGTTTCTCTGCAGCTGCTGCTGCTGCCAACCCCTCAGACAGGCAGCTGCCCTCCTGGGGTCCAGCCAGGCCTGGCCCAGGATGGCAGAACAAAGAACTTCCTCTGAGAGAGGGTGTGACACCCTCTCCCTTTGGAAAATGGTGTGAAGGCAGGGGAGGAGTAGCCTCCCCCAGCCTCTGGAAATGCTTTGTTGGGCACAGATGTGCCCAATTCTGCATAAGCCAGTCTACACCGGTTCAGGGACCCCTTAGCCCCTGCTCTGGCGCGAAACTGGACAAAGGAAAGGGGAGTGACCACTCCCCTGACCTGCACCTCCCCTGGGAGGTGTCCAGAGCTCCTCCAGTGTGCTCCAGACCTCTGCCATCTTGGAAACAGAGGTGCTGCTGGCACACTGGACTGCTCTGAGTGGCCAGTGCCACCAGGTGACGTCAGAGACTCCTGCTGATAGGCTCCTTCAGGTGTTAGTAGCCTTTCCTCTCTCCTAGGTAGCCAAACCCTCTTTTCTGGCTATTTAGGGTCTCTGTCTCTGGGGAAACTGTAGATAACGAATGCATGAGCTCAGCCGAGTTCCTCTGCATCTCCCTCTTCACCTTCTGATAAGGAATCGACCGCTGACCGCGCTGGAAGCCTGCAAACCTGCAACATAGTAGCAAAGACGACTACTGCAACTCTGTAACGCTGATCCTGCCGCCTTCTCGACTGTTTTCCTGCTTGTGCATGCTGTGGGGGTAGTCTGCCTCCTCTCTGCACCAGAAGCTCCGAAGAAATCTCCCGTGGGTCGACGGAATCTTCCCCCTGCAACCGCAGGCACCAAAAAGCTGCATTACCGGTCCCTTGGGTCTCCTCTCAGCACGACGAGCGAGGTCCCTCGAATCCAGCGACACCGTCCAAGTGACCCCCACAGTCCAGTGACTCTTCAGCCCAAGTTTGGTGGAGGTAAGTCCTTGCCTCACCTCGCTGGGCTGCATTGCTGGGAACCGCGACTTTGCAAGCTACTCCGGCCCCTGTGCACTTCCGGCGGAAATCCTTCGTGCACATCCAAGCCTGGGTCCACGGCACTCTAACCTGCATTGCACGACTTTCTAAGTTGGTCTCCGGCGACGTGGGACTCCTTTGTGCAACTTCGGCGAGCACCGTTTCACGCATCCTCGTAGTGCCTGTTTCTGGCACTTCTCCGGGTGCTACCTGCTTCAGTGAGGGCTCTTTGTCTTGCTCGACGTCCCCTCTCTCGGCAGGTCCAATTTGCGACCTTCTGGTCCCTCCTGGGCCCCAGCAGCGTCCAAAAACGCCAAACGCACGATTTGCGTGTAGCAAGGCTTGTTGGCATCCATCCGGCGGGAAAACACTTCTGCACGACTCTCCAAGGCGTGGGGGATCCATCCTCCAAAGGGGAAGTCTCTAGCCCTTGTCGTTCCTGCAGTATTCACAGTTCTTCAGCCTAGTAAGAGCTTCTTTGCACCAACCGCTGGCATTTCTTGGGCATCTGCCCATCTCCGAGCTGCTTGTGACTTTTGGACTTGGTCCCCTTGTTCCACAGGTACCTTCAGACAGGAATCCATCGTTGTTGCATTGCTGATTTGTGTTTTCCTTGCATTCTCCCTCTAACACGACTATTTTGTCCTTAGGGTAACTTTGGTGCACTTTGCACTCACTTTTCAGGGTCTTGGGGAGGGTTATTTTTCTAACTCTCACTATTTTCTAATAGTCCCAGCGACCCTCTACAAGGTCACATAGGTTTGTGGTCCATTCGTGGTTCGCATTCCACTTCTGGAGTATATGGTTTGTGTTGCCCCTATCCCTATGTTTCCCCATTGCATCCTATTGTAACTATACATTGTTTGCACTGTTTTCTAAGACTATACTGCATATTTTTGCTATTGTGTATATATATCTTGTGTATATTTCCTATCCTCTCACTGAGGGTACACTCTAAGATACTTTGGCATATTGTCATAAAAATAAAGTACCTTTATTTTTAGTATAACTGTGTATTGTGTTTTCTTATGATATTGTGCATATGACACTAAGTGGTACTGTAGTAGCTTCACACGTCTCCTAGTTCAGCCTAAGCTGCTCTGCTAAGCTACCATTATCTATCAGCCTAAGCTGCTAGACACCCTATACACTAATAAGGGATAACTGGGCCTGGTGCAAGGTGCAAGTACCCCTTGGTACTCACTACAAACCAGTCCAGCCTCCTACACATAACAACCATACTGAAAACATAGTGTTTTAACTATGAGCACTGAGGCCTGGCTATCAGGATCCCAGTGAGACAGTGAAAACAGTGACAAACACCCTGACATACACTCACAAACAGGCCAAAAGTGGGGGTAACAAGGCTAGAAAGAGGCTACCTTCTCACACAACCCCCCCCCAAACGAAGGACAATAAGGCTAACCTTGGCCAGTTGAGACTTTATTGTCTAAGTGGTGATAAGTAGAGAGTAGCTCTGCAATAGACTGGTTACTCCCTTTATCATCCACTATATGGTTACTTCCCTGTGGGGATGTAAACCACCCTGTTTGAAGTTTTTTAGCTAAGCAACAATGTGAAGATGTATTTTCAGAGTTTCTATCAGTAAGTTTTAGTTTAGAGCAGTGGGAATTGTCCACTGAACCTATTTGTAGTGATGGAAATGCCAGACAGGAATGCTGTCTCAGAAAAGCCATAGCTGGGCAAACACTTTGTCCATCTGGCTGGAAGAGAGAACAGGGATGCTGTTTCTCTTGAGTTGGAGCAGGGCAGGGATGCTGTCCTATGAGCTCCACACTAGGGCAGGGATGCTGTCCTAAGTGTTGTGAGGTAGTGCAGGGTTTCTGCACTAAAGTTTCTATGGGAGGGTTGGAGGGATGCTCCATGTTAACTAAAATGGTGCTCTTTTTCTCACCAATGTTAGTTATCCCACAGAGAGGTACTTCCACCTCAGGGAGTCCAGCTTTGCCAGCTGATGATTCCCTTGGAACAGGTGCCACCCCAGGAGAGGTTTCTCCCACCACAGGAATAGTATCCTGAATGGTAGGGTGGTTAGGGGATACTGTGATACCCTTTTTACCTGTTGACGGAGAGGGATCCTGAGTTTTCAGGCCTTCTCTCCTTTGCTTTTTCATTTCACTTGAAATGAGAGGGAACAATTCCTCAGGGATGCCTAGCATGGCTGCATGGGCATAAAACTCTACATCAGCCCAACCTGAGGCCTCTAGGTCATTACCTAAGAGACAGTCTACAGGTAAGCTAGGTGATACCACCACCTGCTTAGGGCCAGTAACTCCACCCCAACTAAACTGAATTATAGCTAAGGGAAGAAACTTAGTGGAGTTATGGACATCAATAATCTTATACTGTTGTCCAATGATGTGTTGATCAGGGTGCACTAGGTTTTCAGTCACCAAAGTAAAACTGGCACCTGTGTCCCTGTAGGCCAAGGCCTCAACACCATTTATTGAAACTGTCTGCCTGTACTTATCCATTGTAAGGGGACAAGCAGCCAGTGTGGCAAGGCCAATGCCACTAGGTGTGACAGAAACTGTCTTGGGACTGATTACATCAGTTTCCACTATGGACCCATAAGTGAACCCAACTACACCCTTCACTTGACTGTTGCCAGCAGTCCCACCACTAGTACCACTACTGCTAGGGGCACTAGAGCTTGATGTATTAGTGGTGGTAGGCTCAGGGGGTTTACCTGGACAGGACTTATCCCCTGGCCTATGGCCTCTATTTTTACACACAAAGCACCAAGGCTTTTTAATGTGTGCAGGTTGGGAAGAAGAGGAAGAATTTGTTTTATCCCCACCCTCTGAAGAGTGTTTAAGATTTGAAGTGGGATCTTTGGTTTTACCCTTATGCCCATGCTTATCTTGAGATTTTTCACCATCTTTCTTCTTATTGCCATCTTTGTCACCCTCTGTATGAACTTTTCTGTTCACCCTTGTTCTGACCCATTTGTCTGCCTTCTTTCCCAATTCTTGGGGAGAGGTCAGATCAGAGTCTACCAGGTACTGGTGCAACAAATCAGACACACAATTATTAAGTATATGCTCTCTCAGGATTGTGTTATACAGGCTTTCATAATCAGTAACTTTACTGCCATGTAACCACCCCTCCAAGGCCTTCACTGAATGGTCAATGAAATCAACCCAGTCTTGTGAAGACTCCTTTTTGGTCTCTCTGAACTTTATCCTGTACTGTTCAGTGGTTAAGCCATAACCATCCAGGAGTGCATTCTTAAGAACTGTAAAATTATTGGCATCATTTTCTTTCACAGTAAGGAGCCTATCCCTACCCTTTCCACTAAATGATAGCCATAGGGTAGCAGCCCACTGCCTTTGAGGGACATCCTGTACAACACAGGCCCTCTCAAGTGCAGCAAACCAGTTGTTAATGTCATCCCCCTCCTTATAAGGGGGAACTATCTTGTGCAGATTCCTGGAATCATGCTCTTTTGCAGGATGACTATGGGGAATACTGCTGCTGCCACCATGGGTATCTAAACCCAACTTCTGTCTTTCCCTCTCTATTTCTAAAGACTGTCTATCCAAATCCAGCTGTTGCTTTTTGAGCTTCAGTCTGGTTTGTTCCACTCTCAATCTATTGAGCTCCCTTTCTAACAATCTGTCATCAGGGTGGGTGGGAGGGACATTTCTAGATACAGAGGTATGATGGGAATGAACAGAAGGAGACCTGTCCCTTACAGAAGCCAACTTAACAGCTTGGTTTACAGAAACATTACTACCAGTATGGTGAGAATAAATGCTTTTCCTATGATGTGAGACAACACTATTTCTTTGGTGTGGCTCATCATCATTACCATCTATGCTAGATTGTCTAGTAATGGGCAGGCTAGGAAGTTTCTTTCCTGAATCTTTTCCTGGGGGAGTCCCTGAATCAGATTGGGAACTATTAGGTACTTTTTCAACAGATGGGCCACCTCTGGCCTTATCCTGTTCTCTAAGCATGTTAATTAACAGTTCCAAGGCAGGATTCTTCCCTACACTCAAACCTCTCTCTATACAGAGACTCCTTGCTCTTTTCCAGCTAAGGTTGTCATATGCAAGTTTGGACAGATCAACACTTTGGCCTGTGCCAGACATTTTTTAGAGAGAGTTAAAGTGATAGAGAAAGAGACAAAAGTTTTCAGAACTTTTTTGGAAAGACAGAAAAAAAACTTTTTACACTTTTAAGAACTTTTTGAAAGTTTAGGAGTACTTTTCAGCACTTAGAAAAGAGTGAAAAGAGGAAATGCAAAACTTTTTGGCTATGTGTATATACACTGACCTTGTTTTGTATATTTTTCTCTTATGAAAAGTACAATGACAAGAGTGGTAAGTAGTCTCAAGCACTTATCCCACCACTGCACAACCAATGTAGGAGGCTGGACTGGCTTGTAGTGAGTACCAAGGGGTACTTGCACCTTGCACCAGGCCCAGTTATCCCTTATTAGTGTATAGGGTGTCTAGCAGCTTAGGCTGATAGATAATGGTAGCTTAGCAGAGCAGCTTAGGCTGAACTAGGAGACGTGTGAAGCTACTACAGTACCACTTAGTGTCATATGCACAATATCATAAGAAAACACAATACACAGTTATACTAAAAATAAAGGTACTTTATTTTTATGACAATATGCCAAAGTATCTTAGAGTGTACCCTCAGTGAGAGGATAGGAAATATACACAAGATATATATACACAATAGCAAAAATATGCAGTATAGTCTTAGAAAACAGTGCAAACAATGTATAGTTACAATAGGATGCAATGGGGAAACATAGGGATAGGGGCAACACAAACCATATACTCCAAAAGTGGAATGCGAACCACGAATGGACCCCAAACCTATGTGACCTTGTAGAGGGTCGCTGGGACTATTAGAAAATAGTGAGAGTTAGCAAAATAACCCTCCCCAAGACCCTGAAAAGTGAGTGCAAAGTGCACTAAAGTTCCCCTAAGGACAAAAGAGTCGTGTTAGAGGAATAATGCAGGAAAGACACAAACCAGCAATGCAACAACTGTGGATTTCCAATCTAGGGTACCTGTGGAACAAGGGGACCAAGTCCAAAAGTCACAAGCAAGTCGGAGATGGGCAGATGCCCAGGAAATGCCAGCTGCGGGTGCAAAGAAGCTTCGACTGGACAGAAGAAGCTGAGGTTTCTGCAGGAACGAAAAGGGCTAGACACTTCCCCTTTGGTGGACGGATCCCTCTCGCCTTGGAGAGTCGTGCAGAAGTGTTTACCCGCCGGAAGGACGCCAACAAGCCTTGCTACAGGCAAATCGTACGTTTGGCGTTTTTGGACGCTGCTGGGGCCCAGGAGGGACCAGGAGGTCGCAAATTGGACCTGCAGAGAGAGGGGACATCGAGCAAGACAAAGAGCCCTCACTGAAGCAGGTAGCACCCGGAGAAGTGCCAGAAACAGGCACTACGAGGATGCGCGAAACGGTGCTCGCCGAAGTTGCACAAAGGAGTCCCACGTCGCCGGAGACCAACTTAGAAAGTCGTGCAATGCAGGTTAGAGTGCCGTGGACCCAGGCTTGGCTGTGCACGAAGGATTTTCGCCGGAAGTGCACAGGGGCCGGAGTAGCTGCAAAGTCGCGGTTCCCAGCAATGCAGCCCAGCGAGGTGAGGCAAGGACTTACCTCCACCAAACTTGGGCTGAAGAGTCACTGAACTGTGGGGGTCACTTGGACAGCGTCACTGGATTCGAGGGACCTCGCTCGTCGTGCTGAGAGGAGACCCAAGGGACCGGTAATGCAGCTTTTTGGTGCCTGCGGTTGCAGGGGGAAGATTCCGTCGACCCACGGGAGATTTCTTCGGAGCTTCTGGTGCAGAGAGGAGGCAGACTACCCCCACAGCATGCACAAGCAGGAAAACAGTCGAGAAGGCGGCAGGATCAGCGTTACAGAGTTGCAGTAGTCGTCTTTGCTACTATGTTGCAGGTTTGCAGGCTTCCAGCGCGGTCAGCGGTCGATTCCTTATCAGAAGGTGAAGAGGGAGATGCAGAGGAACTCGGCTGAGCTCATGCATTCGTTATCTAAAGTTTCCCCAGAGACAGAGACCCTAAATAGCCAGAAAAGAGGGTTTGGCTACCTAGGAGAGAAGAAAGGCTACTAACACCTGAAGGAGCCTATCAGCAGGAGTCTCTGACGTCACCTGGTGGCACTGGCCACTCAGAGCAGTCCAGTGTGCCAGCAGCACCTCTGTTTCCAAGATGGCAGAGGTCTGGAGCACACTGGAGGAGCTCTGGACACCTCCCAGGGGAGGTGCAGGTCAGGGGAGTGGTCACTCCCCTTTCCTTTGTCCAGTTTCGCTCCAGAGCAAGGGCTAAGGGGTCCCTGAACCGGTGTAGACTGGCTTATGCAGAATTGGGCACATCTGTGCCCAACAAAGCATTTCCAGAGGCTGGGGGAGGCTACTCCTCCCCTGCCTTCACACCATTTTCCAAAGGGAGAGGGTGTCACACCCTCTCTCAGAGGAAGTTCTTTGTTCTGCCATCCTGGGCCAGGCCTGGCTGGACCCCAGGAGGGCAGCTGCCTGTCTGAGGGGTTGGCAGCAGCAGCAGCTGCAGTGAAACCCCAGGAAGGGCAGTCTGGCAGTACCAGGGTCTGTGCTACAGACCACTGGGATCATGGAATTGTACCAACAATGCCAGGATGGCATAGAGGGGGCAATTCCATGATCATAGACATGTTACATGGCCATATTCGGAGTTACCATGGTGAAGCTACATATAGGTAGTGACCTATATGTAGTGCACGCGTGTAATGGTGTCCCCGCACTCACAAAGTTCAGTGAATTGGCTCTGAACAATGTGGGGGCACCTTGGCTAGTGCCAGGGTGCCCTCACACTAAGTAACTTTGCACCTAACCTTTACCAGGTAAAGGTTAGACATATAGGTGACTTATAAGTTACTTAAGTGCAGTGTAAAATGGCTGTGAAATAACGTGGACGTTATTTCACTCAGGCTGCAGTGGCAGGCCTGTGTAAGAATTGTCAGAGCTCCCTATGGGTGGCAAAAGAATTGCTGCAGCCCATAGGGATCTCCTGGAACCCCAATACCCTGGGTACCTTAGTACCATATACTAGGGAATTATAAGGGTGTTCCAGTAAGCCAATGTAAATTGGTAAAATTGGTCACTAGCCTGTTAGTGACAATTTGAAAGTAATGAGAGAGCATAACCACTGAGGTTCTGGTTAGCAGAGCCTCAGTGAGACAGTTAGGCACCACACAGGGAACATATACATGCACACTTATGAGCACTAGGGCCCTGTGTGACAGGGTCCCAGTGACACATACATATAGGCCACAAACCTATGAGCACTGGGGTCCTGACCAGCAGGATCCCAGTGACACATAACAACCATACTGAAAACATAGTGTTTTAACTATGAGCACTGAGGCCTGGCTATCAGGATCCCAGTGAGACAGTGAAAACAGTGACAAACACCCTGACATACACTCACAAACAGGCCAAAAGTGGGGGTAACAAGGCTAGAAAGAGGCTACCTTCTCACAAGTACCATATACTAGGGAATTATAAGGGTGTTCCAGTAAGCCAATGTAAATTGGTAAAATTGGTCACTAGCCTGTCAGTGACAATTTGAAAGAAATGAGAGAGCATAACCACAGAGGTTCTGGTTAGCAGAGCCTCAGTGAGACAGTTAGGCACCACACAGGGAACACATACATATAGGCCACAAACTTATGAGCACTGGGGTCCTGACTAGCAGGGTCCCAGTGACACATAACAAACATACTGAAAACGTAGGGTTTTCACTATGAGCACTGGGCCCTGGCTAGCAGGATCCCAGTGAGACAGTGAAAACACCCTGACATACACTCACAAACAGGCCAAAAGTGGGGGTAACAAGGCTAGAAAGAGGCTACTTTCTCACACAACCCCCCCCCCCAAACGAAGGACAATAAGGCTAACCTTGGCCAGTTGAGACTTTATTGTCTAAGTGGTGATAAGTAGAGAGTAGCTCTGCAATAGACTGGTTACTCCCTTTATCATCCACTATATGGTTACTTCCCTGTGGGGATGTAACCCACCCTGTTTGAAGTTTTTTAGCTAAGCAACAATGTGAAGATGTATTTTCAGAGTTTCTACCAGTAAGTTTTAGTTTATAGCAGTGGGAATTGTCCACTGAACCTATTTGTAGTGATGGAAATGCCAGACAGGGATGCTGTCTCAGAAAAGCCATAGCTGGGCAAAAACTTTGTCCATATGGCTGGAAGAGAGAACAGGGATGCTGTTTCCTTTGAGTTGGAGCAGGGCAGGGATGCTGTCCTATGAGCTCCACACTAGGGCAGGGATGCTGTCCTAAGTGTTGTGAGGCAGTGCAGGGTTTCTGCACTAAAGTTTCTCTGGGAGGGTTGGAGGGATGCTCCATGTTAACTAAAATGGTGCTCTTTTTCTCACCAATGTTAGTTATCCCACAGAGAGGTACTTCTACCTCAGGGAGTCCAGCTTTGCCAGCTGATGATTCCCTTGGAACAGGTGCCACCCCAGGAGAGGTTTCTCCCACCACAGGAATGGTATCCTGAATGGTAGGGTGGTTAGGGGATACTGTGATACCCTTTTTACCTGTTGATGGAGAGGGATCCTGAGTTTTCAGGCCTTCTCTCCTTTGCTTTTTCATTTCAGTAGAAATGAGAGGGAACAATTCCTCAGGGATGCCCAGCATGGCTGCATGGGCATAAAACTCTACACCAGCCCAACCTGAGGCCTCTAGGTCATTACCTAAGAGACAGTCTACAGTTAAGCTAGGTGATACCACCACCTGCTTAGGGCCAGTAACTCCACCCCACCTAAACTGAATTATAGCTAAGGGAAGAAACTTAGTGGAGTTATGGACATCAATAATTTTATACTGTTGTCCAATGATGTGTTGTTCAGGAGCCACTAGGTTTTCAGTCACCAAAGTGATACTGGCACCTGTGTCCCTGTAGGCCAAGGCCTCAACACCATTTATTGAAACTGTCTGCCTGTACTTATCCATTGTAAGGGGACAAGCAGCCAGTGTGGCAAGGCCAATGCCACTAGGTGTGACAGAAACTGTCTTGGGACTGACTACCCCAGTTTCTATGATGGACCCATAAGTGAACCCAACTACACCCTTTGCTTGACGGTTGCCAGCAGTCCCACCACTACTACCACTACTGCTAGGGGCACTAGAGCTTGATGTATTAGTGGTGGTAGGCTCAGGGGGTTTACCTGGACAGGACTTATCCCCTGGCCTATGGCCTCTGTTTTTACACACAAAGCACCAAGGCTTTTTAATGTGTGCAGGATGAGAAGAAGAGGAAGAATTAGTTTTATCCCCACCCTCTGAAGAGTGTTTAAGATTTGAAGTGGGATCTTTGGTTTTACCCTTATCCCCATGCTTATCTTGAGATTTTTCACCATCTTTCTTCTTATTGCCATATTTGTCACCGCCTGTATGAACTTTTCTGTTCACCCTTGTTCTGACCCATTTGTCTGCCTTCTTTCCCAATTCTTGGGGAGAGGTCAGATCAGAGTCTACCAGGTACTGGTGAACAAATCAGACACACAATTATTAAGAATATGCTCTCTCAGGATCAAGTTATACAGGCTGTCATAATCAGTAACTTTACTGCCATGTAACCACCCCTCCAAGGCCTTCACTGAATGGTCAATGAAATCAACCCAGTCTTGTGAAGACTCCTTTTTGGTCTCTCTGAACTTTATCCTGTATTGTTCAGTGGTTAAGCCATAACCATCCAGGAGTGCATTCTTAAGAACTGTAAAATGATTGGCTTCACTTTCTTTCACAGTAAGGAGCCTATCCCTACCCTTTCCACTAAATGATAGACATAGGATAGCAGCCCACTGCCTTTGAGGGACATCCTGTACAACACAGGCCCTCTCAAGTGCAGCAAACCACTTGTTAATGTCATCCCCCTCCTTATAAGGGGGAACTATCTTGTGCAGATTCCTAGAATCATGCTCTTTTGCAGGATGACTATTGGGAATACTGCTGCTGCCACCATGGGTTTCTAAACCCAGTTTCTGTCTCTCCTTCTCTACTTCTAAGGACTGTCTATCCAAATCCAGCTGTTGCTTCTTGAGCTTCAGTCTGGTTTGTTCCACTCTCAATCTATTGAGCTCCCTTTCTAACAATCTGTCATCAGGGTGGGTGAGAGGGACATTCCTAGACACAGAAGTATGATGAGAATGAACAGAAGGAGACCTGTCCCTTACAGAGGGCACCCTAACAGCTTGGCTGACAGTGTAATGTGAGAGCACACCATCTGTATGATGTGACTCCACCTCAGTACCAACTATGCTAGACTGTCTAGTAATGGGCAGGCTAAGAAGTTTCTTTCCTGAATCTTTTCCTGGGGGAGTCCCTGGATCAGATTGGAAACCATTAGCTACTTTTTCAACAGATGGGGCACTTTTAGCCTTATCTTGTTCTCTAAGCATGTTAAGTAACAATTCCAAGGAAGGATTCTTCCCTACACTCAAACCTCTTTCTACACAGAGACTCCTTGCTCCTTTCCAGCTAAGGTGGTCATATGCAAGTTTGGACAGATCAACATTTTGGCCTGTGCCAGACATTTTAGAAAGAGTTTAAGTGACAGAAAAAGTGATAAAAAAGTTTTTAGAGCTTTTAGAAAGACAGAGAAAAAAACTTTTTAAACTTTTAAGAACTTTTAGAAAGTTTAGAAGTACTTTTCAGCACTTTAGAAAAGAGTGAAAAGAGGAAATGCGAAACTTTTTAGTTATGTGTACATACACTGACCTTGTTTTGTATATTTTTCTCTTATGAAAAGTACAATGACAAGAGTGGTAAGTAGTCTCAAAGCTCTTATCCCACCGCTGCACAACCAATGTAGGAGGCTGGACTGGCTTGTAGTGAGTACCAAGGGGTACTTGCACCTTGCACCAGGCCCAGTTATCCCTTAATAGTGTATAGGGTGTCTAGCAGCTTAGGCTGATAGATAATGGTAGCTTAGCAGAGCAGCTTAGGCTGAACTAGGAGACGTGTGAAGCTACTACAGTACCACTTAGTGTCACTTGCACAATATCATAAGAAAACACAATACACAGTTATACTAAAAATAAAGGTACTTTATTTTTATGACAATATGCCAAAGTATCTTAGAGTGTACCCTCAGTGAGAGGATAGGAAATATACACAAGATATATATACACAATAGCAAAAATATGCAGTATAGTCTTAGAAAACAGTGCAAACAATGTATAGTTACAATAGAATGCAATGGGGAAACATAGAGATAGGGGCAACACAAACCATATACTCCAAAAGTGGAATGCGAACCACGAATGGACCCAAAACCTATGTGACCTTGTAGAGGGTCGCTGGGACTGTAAGAAAACAGTGAGGGTTAGAAAAATAGCCCACCCCAAGACCCTGAAAAGTGAGTGCCAAGTGCACTAAAGTTCCCCAAAGGACACAGAAGTCGTGATAGGGGAATTCTGCAGGAAAGACACAAACCAGCAATGCAACAACAATGGATTTCCAAACGAGGGTACCTGTGGAACAAGGGGACCAAGTCCAAAAGTCACAAGCAAGTCGGAGATGGGCAGATGCCCAGGAAATGCCAGCTGTGGGTGCAAAGAAGCTGCTACTAGGCAGTAGAAGCTGAGGATTCTGCAGGAACGACAAGGGCTAGAAACTTCCCCTTTGGAGGATGGATGTCCCACCTTGTGAGCAGTCGTGCAGAAGTGTTTTCCTGCCAAAAGACCGCCAACAAGCCTTGCTAGCTGCAAATCGTGCGGTTAGGGTTTTTGGATGCTGCTGTGGGCCAGGAGGGACCGGAATGTCGCCAATTGCGTCAGGGGACAGAGGGGGTGCCCAGCAAGACAAGGAGCCCTCTCAGAAGCAGGCAGCACCCGCAGAAGTGCCAGAACAGGCACTACAAAGAGGAGTGAAACGGTGCTCACCCGAAGTTGCACAAAGGAGTCCCACGCCGCCGGAGGACAAATTAGAAAGTCGTGCAATGCAGGTTAAAGTGCCGTGGACCCAGGCTTGGCTGTGCACAAAGGATTTCCACCGGAAGTGCACAGAGTCCGGAGTAGCTGCAAAAGATGCGGTTCCTAGCAATGCAGTCTGGCGTGGGGAGGCAAGGACTTACCTCCACCAAACTTGGACTGAAGAGTCACTGGACTGTGGGAGTCACTTGGACAGAGTTGCTGGATTCAAGGGCCCTCGCTCGTCGTGCTGAGAGGAGACCCAGGGTACCGGTGATGCAGTTCTTTGGTGCCTGCGGTAGCAGGGGGACGATTCCGTCGACCTACGGGAGATTTCTTTGGAGCTTCTAGTGCAGAGAGGAGGCAGACTACCCCCACAGCATGCACCACCAGGAAAACAGTCGAGAAGGCGGCAGGATCAGCGTTACAGAGTTGCAGTAGTCGTCTTCTCTACTTTGTTGCAGTTTTGCAGGCTTCCAGCGCGGTCAGCAGTCGATTCCTTGGCAGAAGGTGAAGAGAGAGATGCAGAGGAACTCGGATGAGCTCTTGCATTCGTTATCTAAGGAAATCCCCAAAGCAGAGACCCTAAGTAGCCAGAAAAGAGGGTTTGGCTACTTAGGAGAGAAGATAGGCTAGCAACACCTGAAGGAGCCTATCAGAAGGAGTATCTGATGTCACCTGCTGGCCCTGGCCACTCAGAGCAGTCCAGTGTGCCAGCAGCACCTCTGTTTCCAAGATGGCAGAGGTCTGGAGCACACTGGAGGAGCTCTGGGCACCTCCCAGGGGAGGTGCAGGTCAGGGGAGTGGTCACTCCCCTTTCCTTTGTCCAGTTTCGTGCCAGAGCAGGGCTGAGGGGTCCCTGAACTGGTGTAGACTGGCTTATGCAGAAATGGGCACCATCTGTGCCCATGAAAGCATTTCCAGAGGCTGGGGAAGGCTACTCCTCCCCAGCCCTAACACCATTTTCCAAAGGGAGAGGGTGTAACACCCTCTCTCTGAGGAAGTCGTTTGTTCTGCCTTCCTGGGCCAGGCCTGGCTGGACCCCAGGAGGGCAGAAACCTGTCTGAGTGGTTGGCAGCAGCAGCAGCAGCTGCAGTGAAACCCCGGGAAAGGCAGTTTGGCAGTACCAGGGTCTGTGCTAGAGACCGGTGGGATCATGGGATTGTGCCAACAATGCCAGGATGGCATAGAGGGGGCAATTCCATGATCTTAGACATGTTACATGGCCATATTCGGAGTTACCATTGTGAAGCTACACATAGGTAGTGACCTATATGTAGTGCACGCATGTAATGGTGTCCCCGCATTCACAAAGTCCGGGGAATTGGCCCTGAACAATGTGGGGGCACCTTGGCTAGTGCCAGGGTGCCCACACACTAAGTAACTTAGCACCCAACCTTTACCAGGTAAATATATAGGTAACTTATAAGTTACTTAAGTACAGTGTAAAATGGCTGTGAAATAACGTGGACGTTATTTCACTCAGGCTGCAGTGGCAGGCCTGTGTAAGAATTGTCAGAGCTCCCTATGGGTGGCAAAAGAAATGCTGCAGCCCATAGGGATCTCCTGGAACCCCAATACCCTGGGTACCTCAGTACCATATACTAGGGAATTATAAGGGTGTTCCAGTAAGCCAGTGTAAATTGGTAAAATTGGTCACTAGCCTGCTAGTGACAATTTGAAAGAAATGAGAGAGCATAACCACTGAGGTTCTGATTAGCAGAGCCTAAGTGAGACAGTTAGTCATAACACAGGTAACACTTTCAGGCACACTTATGAGCACTGGGGCCCTGGCTGGCAGGGTCCCAGTGACACATACACTAAAACAACATATATACAGTGAAAAATGGGGATAACATGCCAGGCAAGATGGTACTTTCCTACAAGAGTACAACCCCATAAAGTAAGTATCTAGAAGGTCCCCAGCGCCCAAATGCAAAGAGGTAAGTTACCCAGTTTTCCCATAAGCTATCATGGGGATGTTGTGGTTGGAAATTGCAGAAGCAGGACGGGACCAGTGGAACTCAAGAGTGGATTCTGGATGAAGAAGACCTGCAAAAGAAGGGGACAGAGTCCAGTCCACATAGGAGTGTCCAGGTGGGGCATGAGACAATGCCCTTCTAGAGCTGAAGATCTGGGTAGACGGTGATGGATCAATTTCAGCTGCGGGTTCCAGGAGCTGCAGAGGAGTCCTTGAAGTCGCCTACAAGTTGTCCCTCGACAGTCGCTGGATTGCAGATGGGTTAGTGGTCAGGATGGCCACCAACAAACAGAAGCAAATGCAATAGGAGCCTGTGGAGGTTTTGCAGAGCTGCGGAGGACCAGCAAGTGTAGGAGGCTGGCCTGGCTTGTAGTGGGTACCAGAGGTACTTACACCTTGTGCCAGGTCCAGTTATCCCTTATTAGTGTAGAAGAGGTGTTTCTAGCAGCTTAGACTGATAGAAGGTAGCTATGGCAAAGCAGCTCAGGCTGAACTAGGAGACATGCAAAGCTCCTACTATACCACTGGTGTCATATGCACAATATCATAAGAAAAAAAAAATACACAGAGTTACTAAAAATAAAGGTACTTTATTTTTATGACAATATGCCAAAAGTATCTCAGTGAGTACACTCAGTAAGGAGGTAAGTAATATACACAAGTTATATGTACACAAACCAAAATTAGGTAAGTATCAGCAAGAAAAGTAATGCCAACAGTGTAGAATTACAATAGGTTGCAATAGGAGAACATAGGTATAGGGGCAACACAAACCATATACTCCAAAAGTGGAATGCGAGCCACGAATGGACCCTAGACCTATGTGAGCTTGTAGAGAGTCGCTGGGACTGTAAGAAAACAGTGAGGGTTAGAAAAATAGCCCACCCCAAGACCCTGAAAAGTAGGAGTAAAGTGCGTTGGGATGAGAGGGGACCCAGAGGACCAATTGTAGGAGGCTGGACTGGCTTGTAGTGAGTACCAAGGGGTACTTGCACCTTGCACCAGGCCCAGTTATCCCTTATTAGTGTATAGGGTGTCTAGCAGCTTAGGCTGATAGATAATGGTAGCTTAGCAAAGCAGCTCAGGCTGAACTAGGAGACGTGTGAAGCTACTACAGTACCACTTAGTGTCATATGCACAATATCATAAGAAAACACAATACACAGTTATACTAAAAATAAAGGTACTTTATTTTTATGACAATATGCCAAAGTATCTTAGAGTGTACCCTCAGTGAGAGGATAGGAAATATACACAAGATATATATACACAATAGCAAAAATATGCAGTATAGTCTTAGAAAACAGTGCAAACAATGTATAGTTACAATAGGATGCAATGGGGAAACATAGGGATAGGGGCAACACAAACCATATACTCCAGAAGTGGAATGCGAACCACGAATGGACCCCAAACCTATGTGACCTTGTAGAGGGTCGCTGGGACTATTAGAAAATAGTGAGAGTTAGAAAAATAACCCTCCCCAAGACCCTGAAAAGTGAGTGCAAAGTGCACCAAAGTTCCCCTAAGGACAAAATAGTCTTGTTAGAGGGAGAATGCAAGGAAAACACAAATCAGCAATGCAACAACGATGGATTCCTGTCTGAAGGTACCTGTGGAGCAAGGGGACCAAGTCCAAAAGTCACAAGCAGCTCGGAGATGGGCAGATGCCCAAGAAATGCCAGCGGTTGGTGCAAAGAAGCTCTTACTAGGCTGAAGAACTGTGAATACTGCAGGAACGACAAGGGCTAGAGACTTCCCCTTTGGAGGATGGATCCCCCACGCCTTGGAGAGTCGTGCAGAAGTGTTTTCCCGCCGGATGGACGCCAACAAGCCTTGCTACACGCAAATCGTGCGTTTGACGTTTTTGGACGCTGCTGGGGCCCAGGAGGGACCAGGAGGTCGCAAATTGGACCTGCAGAGAGAGGGGACGTCGAGCAAGACAAGGAGCCCTCACTGAAGCAGGTAGCACCCGGAGAAGTGCCAGAAACAGGCACTACGAGGATGCGTGAAACGGTGCTCGCCGAAGTTGCACAAAGGAGTCCCACGTCGCCGGAGACCAACTTAGAAAGTCGTGCAATGCAGGTTAGAGTGCCGTGGACCCAGGCTTGGCTGTGCACGAAGGATTTCCGCCGGAAGTGCACAGGGGCCGGAGAAGCTGGCAAAGTCGCGGTTCCCAGCAATGCAGCCCAGCGAGGTGAGGCAAGGACTTACCTCCACCAAACTTGGGCTGAAGAGTCACTGGACTGTGGGGGTCACTTGGACGGTGTCGCTGGATTCGAGGGACCTCGCTCGTCGTGCTGAGAGGAGACCCAAGGGACCGGAGATGCAGCTTTTTGGTGCCTGCGGTTGCAGGGGGAAGATTCCGTCGACCCACGGGAGATTTCTTCGGAGCTTCTGGTGCAGAGAGGAGGCAGACTACCCCCACAGCATGCACAAGCAGGAAAACAGTCGAGAAGGCGGCAGGATCAGCGTTACAGAGTTGCAGTAGTCGTCTTTGCTACTATGTTGCAGGTTTGCAGGCTTCCAGCGCGGTCAGCGGTCGATTCCTTATCAGAAGGTGAAGAGGGAGATGCAGAGGAACTCGGCTGAGCTCATGCATTCGTTATCTAAAGTTTCCCCAGAGACAGAGACCCTAAATAGCCAGAAAAGAGGGTTTGGCTACCTAGGAGAGAGGAAAGGCTACTAACACCTGAAGGAGCCTATCACAAGGAGTCTCTGACGTCACCTGGTGGCACTGGCCACTCAGAGCAGTCCAGTGTGCCAGCAGCACCTCTGTTTCCAAGATGGCAGAGGTCTGGAGCACACTGGAGGAGCTCTGGACACCTCCCAGGGGAGGTGCAGGTCAGGGGAGTGGTCACTCCCCTTTCCTTTGTCCAGTTTCGCGCCAGAGCAGGGGCTAAGGGGTCCCTGAACCGGTGTAGACTGGCTTATGCAGAATTGGGCACCTCTGTGCCCAACAAAGCATTTCCAGAGGCTGGGGGAGGCTACTCCTCCCCTGCCTTCACACCATTTTCCAAAGGGAGAGGGTGTCACACCCTCTCTCAGAGGAAGTTCTTTGTTCTGCCATCCTGGGCCAGGCCTGGCTGGACCCCAGGAGGGCAGCTGCCTGTCTGAGGGGTTGGCAGCAGCAGCAGCTGCAGAGAAACCCCAGGAAGGGCAGTCTGGCAGTACCAGGGTCTGTGCTACAGACCACTGGGATCATGGAATTGTCCCAACAATGCCAGGATGGCATAGAGGGGGCAATTCCATGATCATAGACATGTTACATGGCCATATTCGGAGTTACCATGGTGAAGCTACATATAGGTAGTGACCTATATGTAGTGCACGCGTGTAATGGTGTCCCCGCACTCACAAAGTTCAGTGAATTGGCTCTGAACAATGTGGGGGCACCTTGGCTAGTGCCAGGGTGCCCTCACACTAAGTAACTTTGCACCTAACCTTTACCAGGTAAAGGTTAGACATATAGGTGACTTATAAGTTACTTAAGTGCAGTGTAAAATGGCTGTGAAATAACGTGGACGTTATTTCACTCAGGCTGCAGTGGCAGGCCTGTGTAAGAATTGTCAGAGCTCCCTATGGGTGGCAAAAGAAATGCTGCAGCCCATAGGGATCTCCTGGAACCCCAATACCCTGGGTACCTCAGTACCATATACTAGGGGATTATAAGGGTGTTCCAGTAAGCCAATGTAAATTGGTAAAAATGGTCACTAGCCTGTCAGTGACAATTTGGAAAGAGATGAGAGAGCATAACCACTGAGGTTCTGATTAGCAGAGCCTCAGTGAGACAGTTAGTCACTACACAGGTAACACATACAGGCACACTTATGAGCACTGGGGCCCTGGGTTACCAGGGTCCCAGTGACACATACAACTAAAACAACATATATACAGTGAAAAATGGGGGTAACATGCCAGGCAAGATGGTACTTTCCTACACAACCCCCCCCCCAAACGAAGGACAATAAGACTAGCCATTACCTGATGAGTCTTCATTGTCTAAGTGGAAATATCTGGAGAGTCCATCTGCATTGGAGTGGCTACTCCCAGGTCTATGTTCCACTGTATAGTCCATTCCCTGTAGGGATATGGACCACCTCAACAATTTTGGATTTTCACCTTTCATTTGTTTTAGCCAAAGTAGAGGTTTGTGGTCTGTCTGAACAATGAAGTGAGTGCCAAACAGGTATGGCCTCAACTTCTTCAGAGCCCAGACCACAGCAAAGGCCTCCCTCTCAATGGCAGACCAACGCTTTTCTCTAGGGGTCAACCTTCTACTAATAAAAGCAACAGGTTGATCCTGGCCCTCAGAATTAAGTTGTGATAGGACTGCCCCTACTCCTAATTCAGATGCATCAGTTTGGACATAGAATTTTTTAGAGTAACAAGGGCTTTTCAGGACAGGTGCAGAGCACATGGCCTGCTTCAGCTCCTCAAAAGCTTTCTGACAGTTTGCTGTCCATAATACCTTTTTAGGCATTTTCTTGGATGTGAGGTCATTAAGAGGGGCTGCAATGGAGCCATAGTTCTTAATGAACCTCCTGTAATACCCAGTGAGGCCTAGGAAGGCTCTCACCTGAGTCTGAGTGGTAGGGGGAATCCAATCAATAATAGTTTGGATTTTCCCCTGAAGTGGTGCAATCTGTTCCCCACCAACAAGGTGTCCCAGATAAACCACTTTACCCTGCCCTATCTGGCACTTTGAAGCCTTGATAGTGAGGCCTGCCTTTTGCAGGGCCTCCAAAACTTTCCAAAGGTGGACCAGGTGATCATCCCAGCTGGAGCTAAAGACAGCTATATCATCCAAATATGCTGCACTGAAAGCTTCCAGCCCTTGCAGGACTGTGTTCACCAACCTCTGAAAAGTGGCAGGTGCATTTTTCAAACCAAAAGGCATTACAGTAAACTGGTAATGTCCTCCAATGGTAGAAAATGCAGTCTTAGGTTTAGCATCTTCTGACATTTTGATCTGCCAATACCCTGCAGTCAAATCAAAAGTGCTTAGATACTTGGCAGATGCCAGTGTATCTATTAGCTCATCTGCCCTGGGTATAGGGTGAGCATCTGTTTTGGTTACCAAGTTGAGACCTCTATAGTCTACACAAAACCTCATTTCCTTCTTTCCATCTTTAGAATTGGGTTTTGGTACCAGTACCACAGGAGAAGCCCATGGACTGTCAGAGTGCTCAACCACTCCTAGTTCCAACATCTTCTGAACTTCTTGCTTTATGCAGTCCCTGACATGGTCAGGCTGCCTATAGATCTTACTTTTGACAGGTAAACTGTCTCCAGTATCTATAGTGTGCTCACACCAAGAAGTGGTGCCTGGCACAATGGAGAAGAGTTCTGAAAATTGTCCTAGGAGATTTATGCAATTATCTTTCTGCTCAGCAGTAAGACAATCAGCCAAAACTACCCCTTCCACAAGAGCATCTTGTTCTGTGGAAGAGAAGAGATCAGGTAGAGGATCACTGTCTTCTTCCTGTCCCTCATCTGTTGCCATGAGCAGGGTGAGATCAGCCCTGTCATAGTAGGGTTTCAGGCGGTTGACATGGAGCACCCTAAGGGGACTCCTGGCAGTGCCTAAGTCAACCAAGTAGGTGACTTCACCCTTCTTTTCAACAATTGTGTGTGGACCACTCCATTTATCTTGGAGTGCTCTTGGGGCCACAGGCTCCAAGACCCACACTTTCTGCCCTGGTTGGTACTGAACCAAAACAGCCTTCTGATCATGCCATTGCTTCTGGAGCTCTTGGCTGGCCTGAAGGTTTTTACTGGCCTTTTTCATGTACTCAGCCATCCTTGATCTGAGGCCCAGTACATAGTCCACAATATCCTGCTTAGGAGCTTTTAAAGGTTGTTCCCAACCCTCCTTTACAAGTGTGAGTGGACCCCTAACAGGGTGTCCAAAAAGAAGTTCAAAGGGGCTGAAGCCCACTCCTTTCTGGGGTACCTCCCTGTAGGCAAAAAGGAGGCATGGTAGAAGGATATCCCATCTCCTGCGGAGTTTTTCTGGGAGTCCCATAATCATGCCTTTGAGAGTTTTATTAAATCTCTCCACCAGTCCATTTGTTTGTGGATGATAGGGTGTTGTGAACTTGTAAGTTACACCACACTCCTTCCACATGGCCTTTAAGTATGCAGACATGAAATTGCTTCCTCTGTCTGATACTACTTCCTTTGGGAAGCCCACCCTGGAAAATATTCCCAGGAGGGCCTTTGCCACTGCAGGAGCTGTAGTGGTCCTTAAAGGAATAGCTTCAGGATATCTTGTGGCATGGTCCACTACCACCAAGATAAACCTATTGCCTGAAGCAGTAGGAGGGTCAAGGGGGCCAACTATGTCAACCCCTACCCTTTCAAAGGGAACCCCAACCACAGGCAGTGGGATAAGGGGTGCCTTTGGAGTGCCACCTGTTTTGCCACTGGCTTGACAGGTTTCACAGGACTTACAAAAATCTTTTGTGTCCTCAGACATCCTAGGCCAATGAAACAGTGGTACCAATCTGTCCCAAGTTTTCATTTGACCCAGGTGCCCAGCTAAGGGAATGTCATGTGCCAGTGTTAGGAGGAACTTTCTGTACTCCTGAGGAATCACTAATCTCCTGGCAGCTCCAGGTTTAGGATCCCTTTGCTCAGTGTACAAGAGGTTGTCCTCCCAGTAAACTCTGTGTGAGTCACTGACATCCCCATTAGCCTGTTTGACAGCTTGCTGTCTGAGACCCTCTAATGTGGGACAGGTTTGCTGTGCCACACTCAGCTCCTCTCTGGCAGGCCCCCCTTCACCCAAAAGCTCAGCAGTGTCTGCTTCCAGCTCCTCTGGTGTAGGTTCTGCACAGGGAGGGAATTCTTCTTCCTCAGAAGTAGAATCCACTGTAGAGGGAGGGATAGTAGGAAGTGGTTTGCTTCTACTAGCCCTAGCTTTAGGGAGCACTTGGTCCATTGTTCCAGGATCCAAGCTTCCCTGTCCTTTTTGCTTTTTGGCCTGAGCCCTTGTCAAAGCAAAAATATGCCCTGGGATGCCCAGCATTGCTGCATGGGCCTCCAACTCCACATCTGACCAAGCTGATGTCTCCAAATCGTTCCCTAATAGACAGTCTACAGGTAAATCTGAAGCTACCACAACTTTCTTTGGACCAGATACCCCCCCCCAGTTGAGATTTACAACAGCCATGGGGTGGCTTTGTGTTATGTTGTGAGCATCGGTTACTTGGTACTGGTGTCCAAGTATGTGTTGTTCAGGGTGCACCAGTTTCTCAATCACCATTGTGACACTGGCACCTGTGTCCCTGTAGGCCTGGACCTCAACACCATTTATTAGGGTTAGTTGCTTGTACTTCTCCAAGTTATGGGGGCAAGCAACCAAAGTGGCTAAGTCAATAGCCCCTTCAGAGACTAAAGTAGCCTCTGTGGTCTCCCTAATCAGACCAACCCCAACTAAATTACCAAAAGTGAGCCCAGCTACTCCCTTGGATTGGCTATTAGTAGGTTTGCTCCCACCACCACTGCTATTAGTAGGGACACTAGGTGTAGCAGTAGGGGTTGTAGTGGTAGGAGCTGTGGTGCCTTTCTTTGGACAACTGGGATCTGTTGTCCAATGGCCTTTTATCTTACATAAATAGCACCATGGTTTCCTTTCCTTGTTCTGATTAGAGGAAGGTTTGGGCCCACCACCCCCACCAGAGTGTTTTTGTGGGCCTGATGAAGACTCATTTTTAGATTTGTCCCCACCCTTGTCAGAAGACTTACCATCCTTCTTTTTGTTGCCATCTTTGTCACCCCCTGTATGAACTTTTCTGTTCACTCTTGTTCTGACCCATTTGTCTGCCTTCTTTCCCAATTCTTGGGGAGAGGTCAGATCAGAGTCCACCAAGTACTGGTGCAACAAATCAGACACACAATTATTAAGAATATGCTCTCTCAGGATTAAGTTATACAGGCTGTCATAATCAGTAACTTTACTGCCATGTAACCACCCCTCCAAGGCCTTCACTGCCTGGTCAATGAAATCAACCCAGTCTTGTGAAGACTCCTTTTTGGTATCTCTGAACTTGATCCTGTACTGTTCAGTGGTTAAGCCATAACCATCCAGGAGTGCATTCTTAAGAACTTGGAAATTGTTTGCATCATTTTCTTTTACAGTAAGGAGCCTATCCCTACCTTTTCCAGTAAATGATAGCCATAGGATAGCAGCCCACTGCCTTTGAGGGACATCCTGTACAGCACAGGCCCTCTCAAGTGCAGCAAACCACTTGTTAATGTCATCCCCCTCCTTGTAAGGGGGAACTATCTTATGCAGATTCCTGGAATCATGCTCTTTTGCAGGATGACTATGGGGAATACTGCTGCTGCCACCATGGGTATCTAAACCCATCTTCTGTCTTTCCCTCTCTATTTCTAAAGACTGTCTATCCAAATCCAGCTGTTGCTTCTTGAGCTTCAGTCTGGTTTGCTCCACTCTCAATCTATTGAGCTCCCTTTCTAACAATCTGTCATCAGGGTGGGTGGGAGGGACATTTCTAGATACAGAGGTATGATGGGAATGAACAGAAGGAGACCTGTCCCTTACAGAGGGCACCCTAACAGCTTGGCTACCAGTATAATGTGAGAGCACATCATCAGTATGATGTGATTCAACCTCTGTACCAACTATGCTAGACTGTCTAGTAATGGGCAGGCTGAGAAGTTTCTTTCCTGAACCTTTTCCTGGGGGAGTCCCTGGATCAGATTGAGAACCATTAGCTACTTTTTCTACAGATTGGGCACTTATGGCCTTATCTTGTACTCTAAGCATATTAATTAACAGTTCTAAAGAAGGATTCTTCCCTACACTCAAACCTCTCTCTATGCAGAGACTCCTTGCTCCTTTCCAGCTAAGGTGATCATATGCAAGTTTGGACAGTTCAACTTTTTGGCCTGTGCCAGACATTTTTCAGAGAGAGTAAAAGTGATAGACAAAGAGAAAAAAAAGTTTTCAGAACTTTTTGGAAAGACAGAAAAAACTTTTTAAACTTTTAAGAACTTTTTGAAAGTTTAGAAGTACTTTTCAGCACTTAGAAAAGAGTGAAAAGAGGAAATGCAAAACTTTTTGGCTATGTGTATATACACTGACCTTGTTTTGTATATTTTTCTCTTATGAAAAGTACAATGACAAGAGTGGTAAGTAGTCTCAAAGCACTTATCCCACCACTGCACAACCAATGTAGGAGGCTGGACTGGCTTGTAGTGAGTACCAAGGGGTACTTGCACCTTGCACCAGGCCCAGTTATCCCTTATTAGTGTATAGGGTGTCTAGCAGCTTAGGCTGATAGATAATGGTAGCTTAGCAAAGCAGCTCAGGCTGAACTAGGAGACGTGTGAAGCTACTACAGTACCACTTAGTGTCATATGCACAATATCATAAGAAAACACAATACACAGTTATACTAAAAATAAAGGTACTTTATTTTTATGACAATATGCCAAAGTATCTTAGAGTGTACCCTCAGTGAGAGGATAGGAAATATACACAAGATATATATACACAATAGCAAAAATATGCAGTATAGTCTTAGAAAACAGTGCAAACAATGTATAGTTACAATAGGATGCAATGGGGAAACATAGGGATAGGGGCAACACAAACCATATACTCCAGAAGTGGAATGCGAACCACGAATGGACCCCAAACCTATGTGACCTTGTAGAGGGTCGCTGGGACTATTAGAAAATAGTGAGAGTTAGAAAAATAACCCTCCCCAAGACCCTGAAAAGTGAGTGCAAAGTGCACCAAAGTTCCCCTAAGGACAAAATAGTCTTGTTAGAGGGAGAATGCAAGGAAAACACAAATCAGCAATGCAACAACGATGGATTCCTGTCTGAAGGTACCTGTGGAGCAAGGGGACCAAGTCCAAAAGTCACAAGCAGCTCGGAGATGGGCAGATGCCCAAGAAATGCCAGCGGTTGGTGCAAAGAAGCTCTTACTAGGCTGAAGAACTGTGAATACTGCAGGAACGACAAGGGCTAGAGACTTCCCCTTTGGAGGATGGATCCCCCACGCCTTGGAGAGTCGTGCAGAAGTGTTTTCCCGCCGGATGGACGCCAACAAGCCTTGCTACACGCAAATCGTGCGTTTGACGTTTTTGGACGCTGCTGGGGCCCAGGAGGGACCAGGAGGTCGCAAATTGGACCTGCAGAGAGAGGGGACGTCGAGCAAGACAAGGAGCCCTCACTGAAGCAGGTAGCACCCGGAGAAGTGCCAGAAACAGGCACTACGAGGATGCGTGAAACGGTGCTCGCCGAAGTTGCACAAAGGAGTCCCACGTCGCCGGAGACCAACTTAGAAAGTCGTGCAATGCAGGTTAGAGTGCCGTGGACCCAGGCTTGGCTGTGCACGAAGGATTTCCGCCGGAAGTGCACAGGGGCCGGAGAAGCTGGCAAAGTCGCGGTTCCCAGCAATGCAGCCCAGCGAGGTGAGGCAAGGACTTACCTCCACCAAACTTGGGCTGAAGAGTCACTGGACTGTGGGGGTCACTTGGACGGTGTCGCTGGATTCGAGGGACCTCGCTCGTCGTGCTGAGAGGAGACCCAAGGGACCGGAGATGCAGCTTTTTGGTGCCTGCGGTTGCAGGGGGAAGATTCCGTCGACCCACGGGAGATTTCTTCGGAGCTTCTGGTGCAGAGAGGAGGCAGACTACCCCCACAGCATGCACAAGCAGGAAAACAGTCGAGAAGGCGGCAGGATCAGCGTTACAGAGTTGCAGTAGTCGTCTTTGCTACTATGTTGCAGGTTTGCAGGCTTCCAGCGCGGTCAGCGGTCGATTCCTTATCAGAAGGTGAAGAGGGAGATGCAGAGGAACTCGGCTGAGCTCATGCATTCGTTATCTAAAGTTTCCCCAGAGACAGAGACCCTAAATAGCCAGAAAAGAGGGTTTGGCTACCTAGGAGAGAGGAAAGGCTACTAACACCTGAAGGAGCCTATCACAAGGAGTCTCTGACGTCACCTGGTGGCACTGGCCACTCAGAGCAGTCCAGTGTGCCAGCAGCACCTCTGTTTCCAAGATGGCAGAGGTCTGGAGCACACTGGAGGAGCTCTGGACACCTCCCAGGGGAGGTGCAGGTCAGGGGAGTGGTCACTCCCCTTTCCTTTGTCCAGTTTCGCGCCAGAGCAGGGGCTAAGGGGTCCCTGAACCGGTGTAGACTGGCTTATGCAGAATTGGGCACCTCTGTGCCCAACAAAGCATTTCCAGAGGCTGGGGGAGGCTACTCCTCCCCTGCCTTCACACCATTTTCCAAAGGGAGAGGGTGTCACACCCTCTCTCAGAGGAAGTTCTTTGTTCTGCCATCCTGGGCCAGGCCTGGCTGGACCCCAGGAGGGCAGCTGCCTGTCTGAGGGGTTGGCAGCAGCAGCAGCTGCAGAGAAACCCCAGGAAGGGCAGTCTGGCAGTACCAGGGTCTGTGCTACAGACCACTGGGATCATGGAATTGTCCCAACAATGCCAGGATGGCATAGAGGGGGCAATTCCATGATCATAGACATGTTACATGGCCATATTCGGAGTTACCATGGTGAAGCTACATATAGGTAGTGACCTATATGTAGTGCACGCGTGTAATGGTGTCCCCGCACTCACAAAGTTCAGTGAATTGGCTCTGAACAATGTGGGGGCACCTTGGCTAGTGCCAGGGTGCCCTCACACTAAGTAACTTTGCACCTAACCTTTACCAGGTAAAGGTTAGACATATAGGTGACTTATAAGTTACTTAAGTGCAGTGTAAAATGGCTGTGAAATAACGTGGACGTTATTTCACTCAGGCTGCAGTGGCAGGCCTGTGTAAGAATTGTCAGAGCTCCCTATGGGTGGCAAAAGAAATGCTGCAGCCCATAGGGATCTCCTGGAACCCCAATACCCTGGGTACCTCAGTACCATATACTAGGGGATTATAAGGGTGTTCCAGTAAGCCAATGTAAATTGGTAAAAATGGTCACTAGCCTGTCAGTGACAATTTGGAAAGAGATGAGAGAGCATAACCACTGAGGTTCTGATTAGCAGAGCCTCAGTGAGACAGTTAGTCACTACACAGGTAACACATACAGGCACACTTATGAGCACTGGGGCCCTGGGTTACCAGGGTCCCAGTGACACATACAACTAAAACAACATATATACAGTGAAAAATGGGGGTAACATGCCAGGCAAGATGGTACTTTCCTACACCAATGATGAAGTCTTTTGGTGCCTGCGTTAGCAGGGGGAAGATTCCGTCGACCCACGGGAGATTTCTTTGGAGCTTCTGGTGCAGGGTGAAGGCAGGCTACCCCCAGAGCATGCACCACCAGGAAACAGTCGAGAAAGCTGGCAGGATTAGGCGCTACAATGTTGCTGGTAGTTTTATTGCTACTTTGTTGAGGTTTTGCAGGTGTCCTGGAGCAGTCGGTGGTCGATCCTTGGTAGAAGGTCAAAAGGGAGATGCAGAGAAACTTTGGTGAGCTCTTGCATTCGTTATCTGAAGAATTCCCCAAAGCAGAGACCCTAAATTGCCAGAAAAGGAGGTTTGGCTACTAAGGAAGGAAGACTGATTACCAAGAAAGAGGTAGGAGCCTATCAGAAGTAGCTTCTGACGTCACCTGCTGGCACTGGCCACTCAGAGCAGTCCAGTGTGCCCCCAACACCTCAGTTTCCAAGATGGCAGAGTTCTGGGAAACACTGGAGGAGCTCTGGGCACCTCCCCTGTCAGAGCTCCCTGTGGGTGGCAGAAGAAATGCTGCAGCTCATAGGGATCTCCTGGAACCCCAATACCTTGGGTACTTCAGTACCATATACAAGGGAATTATATGGGTGTACCAGTATGCCAATGTGAATTGGTAAATTTAGTCACTAGCCTGTTAGTGAAAAATTTAGAAAGCAGAGAGAGCATAACCACTGAGGTTCTGGTTAGCAGAGCCTCAGTGAGACAGTAAGGCATCACACAGGGAACACATACAGGGCACATACTTATGAGCACTGGGGCCCTGCCTGGCTGGGTCCCAGTGACACATAGACTAAAACAACATATATACAGTGAAATATGGGGGTAACATGCCAGACAAGATGGTACTTTCCTACACAACCCCCCCAAACGAAGGACAATAAGACTAGCCATGACCTGATGAGTCTTCATTGTCTAAGTGGAAATATCTGGAGAGTCCATCTGCATTGGAGTGGGTACTCCCAGGTCTATGTTCCACTGTATAGTCCATTCCCTTTAGAGATATGGACCACCTCAACAATTTAGGGTTTTCACCTTTCGTTTGTTTTTGCCAAAGTAGAGGTTTCTGGTCTGTCTGAACAGTAAAGTGAGTGCCAAACGGGTATGGCCTCAACTTTTTCAGTACCCAGACCATAGCAAAGGTCTCCCTCTCTATGGCAGACCAACGCTTTTCTCTAGGGGTCAACCTTCTGCTGATAAAAGCAACTGGTTGATCCTGGCCCTCAGAATTCAGTTGTGATAAGATTGCCCCTACCCCTAATTCAGATGCATCAGTTTGAACAATGAATTTATTGGAGTAACATGGGCTTTTTAGGACAGGTGCAGGGCACATGGCATGTTTGAGCTCCTCAAACGTTTTCTGACAGCTGGTTGTTCATAATACCTTTTTAGGCATTTTCTTACTTGTGAGATCATTAAGATGGGCTCCTATGGAGCAATTTTTTTAAATGAATCTCCTGTAATACCCTAAGAAGGCTCTCACCTGGGTCTGAGTTGTAGGGGGAACCCAATCCATGATTGTCTAAATTTTCCCCTGCAGTGGTGCAATCTGTTCTCCACCTACCAGGTGTCCCAGATAAACCACCTTACCCTGCCCTATCGGGCACTTTCAGGACTTGATAGTGAGGCCTGCCTTTTTCAGGGCCTCCAAAACTTTTCAAGGGTGGACCAGGTGGTCATCCCAGGTTGAGCTAAAGACAGCAAAATCATCAAGATATGCTACACTGAAAGCCTCCAACCCTTGCAGGACTGTGTTCACCAACCTCTGAAAAGTGGCAGGTGCATTTTTCAAACCAAAGGGCATCACTGTAAATTGGTAGTGCCCTCCTATAGTTGAAAATGCAGTCTTTGGTTTAGCATCTTCTGCCAATTTGATCTGCCAATACCCTGCAGTGAAATCAAAAGTGCTAAGATACTTGGCAGATGCCAGTGTATCTATGAGCTCATCTGCCCTGAGTATAGGGTGAGCATCAGTTTTAGTTACCCGATTGAGACCTCTGTAGTCTACACAAAACCTCATCTCCCTTTTTCCATCTTTTGAGTGAGGCTTTGGTACAAGCACCACTGGGCTAGCCAATGGGCTTTCAGAAGGCTCACTCACTCCCAGATCCAACATCTTCTGTACCTCTTGTTTTATGCAGTCCCTGACATGGTCAGGCTGCCTATAAATCTTACTCTTGACAGGCAGGCTGTCACCAGTATCAATTGTGTGTTCACACTAGGATGTTGTACCTGTCACAATTGAAAAGAGGTCAGAAAATTGTCCTAGGAGATTGATGCAGTTGTCTTTCTGTTCTGCAGTCAGACAATCTGCCAAAACTACTCTCTCCACTAAGGCATCTGCTTCAGTGGTGGAGAAGAGATCAGGGAGAGGGTGACTATCTTCTTCCTGTCCCTCATCTGTTGCCATGAGCAGGGTGAGATCAGCCCTGTCATAGTAGGGTTTCAGGCGGTTGACATGAATCACCCTAAGGGGACTCCTGGCAGTGCCCAGGTCTACCAAATAGGTAACCTCACCCTTTTTCTCAACAATTAGATAGGGTCCACTCCATTTGTCCTGGAGTGCTCTTGGGGCCACAGGCTCCAATACCCACACCTTCTGTCCTGGTTGGTACTGGATCAGGACAGCCTTCTGGGCATGCCATTGCTTTTGCATCTCCTGGCTGGCCTGAAGGTTTTTACTGGCCTTTTTCATGTACTCTGCCATTCTGGATCTTAGGCCAAGTACATAATCCACTATGTACTGTTTAGGAGCTTTTAAAGGTTGTTCCCAACCCTCCTTTACAATAGTGAGTGGACCTCTTACAGGGTGCCCAAAGAGGAGTTCAAAGGGGCTGAAGCCCACTCCTTTCTGGGGTACCTCCCTGTAAGCAAAAAGGAGGCAAGGTAACAGGACATCCCATCTCCTCCTGATTTTTTCAGGGAGTCCCATTATCATACTCAACCACCAAGCTAAACCTATTGCTTGAAGCAGTAGGAGGGTCAAGGGGGCCAACTATGTCAATCCCTACCCTTTCAAAGGGCACCCCAACCACAGGCTAGTAGAAGTAGGGGGGCCTTTGGAGTGCCACCATTCTTGCCACTGGCTTGGCAGGTCACACAAGACTTGCAAAAATATTTAGGGGGTGATTCTGACTGGCCGCCCGCCACAGTCCCGCCGACAAATGACCGCACCGCGGTCAAAAGACCGCAGCGGCCATTCTTACATTTCCGCTGGGCCGGCGGGCGCTCTCCAAAAGAGCGCCCGCCGGCCCAGCGGAAATGCCCCTGCAACGAGGATGCCGGCTCCGAATGGAGCCGGCGGAGTTGCAGGGGTGCGACGGGTGCAGTGGCACCCGTCGCGTATTTCAGTGTCTGCTTTGCAGACACTGAAATACTTTGCGGGGCCCTCGTACGGGGGCCCCTGCAGTGCCCATGCCATTGGCATGGGCACTGCAGGGGCCCCCAGGGGCCCCGCGGCACCCCCTACCGCCATCCTGTTCCTGGCGGGAGACCCGCCAGGAACAGGATGGCGGTAGGGGGTGTCAGAATCCCCATGGCGGCGGAGCGCGCTCCGCCGCCTTGGAGGATTCTCCCGAGCAGCGGAAAGTCGGCGGGAGACCGCTGACTTTCCGTTTCTGACCACGGCTGAACCGCCGCGGTCAGAATGCTCGAGGGAGCACCGCCAGCCTGTTGGCGGTGTTCCCGTGGTCGGTGACCCTGGCGGTCACCGGCCGCCAGGGTCAGAATGACCCCCTTAGTGTCCTCTGGGGATCCAGGTCAGTGAAACAGGGGGACAAGTCTTTCCCAAGTTTTGAACTGGCCCAAATGCCCAGCCAAAGGAATGTCACGTGCAAGAGTAAGGAGGAACTCTCTGTACTGCAGGGGAATGACCAATCTCCTGGCTGCTCCAGGTTTTGGGTCCCTTGCCTCTGTGTACAAGAGGTTGTCCTCCCAGTAAACTCTATGGCTGTCACTGAAATCCCCATTTTGCTGTTTGACAGCTTGCTGTCTGACACCCTCTAATGTGAGACAGGTTTGCTGTGCCACACTCAGTTCTTCCCTGGCAGGCCCCCCTCCACCCAAAAGCTCAGCAGTGTCTGCTGCCAGCTAATCTGGTGAAGGTTCTGCACAGAGAGGAAATTCTTCTTCCTGAGAAGGAGAATCATCTGTAGAGGAAGAGATAGTGGGTAGGGATTTACCCTTGCTACCCCTAGCTTTAGGGAGCACTTGGTCCATTCTTCCAGGATCCAAGTTACCCTGTCCTTTTTGCTTTTTGGCCTGAGCCCTGGTTAAAGCAAAAATATGCCCAGGAATGCCCAGCTTTGCAGCATGAGCCTCCAACTCCACTTCTGCCCAAGCTGATGTCTCTAAATCATTCCCTAGTAGATAGTCTACAGGTAAATCTGAGGCAACCACAACTTTCTTTGGACCAGTAACCCCCTCCCCCAGTTGAGATTCACAACAGCCATGGGGTGGCTAAGAGTGTTGTTATGAGCGTCTGTCACTTGGTACTGCTGACCAAGTAGGTGTTGTTCAGGGTGGACCAGTTTCTCTATGACCATAGTTACGCTGGCTCCTGTGCCCCTGTAGGCCTGAACCTCAACACCATTTATTAGGGGAAGTTGCCTGTACTTATCCATATTAAGGGGACAAGCAACCAAGGTGGCCAAATCAATGGCACCTTCAGAAACTAAAGCAGCCTCTGTGGTCTCCCTAACAAGACCAACCCCAACTACATTGCCAATAGTGAGACCAGCTACACTCTTGGGTAGGTTGCTCCCCCTGCCGCTGCAGCTCCTCCAGGTTCCTGAGACCCACCTCACAGTAAGTACCCCCCACCTCCCAGCCCCTCGCTCTGCCCTGTGCTACTCACCCTCTCTCCTGCTCCTGCTTCTTTTCTTCTTTTCTTCTTCTCTGTTCTTCTGTTCTTCCTCCTCGCTCCTCGTCTGTAATCTTCTTCTGTACTCTTCTTTCCCCCGTCTTCACTCTACTTCTCTTCTTCCTCATCTTCTTCTGTGGTCTTCTGCCCTCTGTTCTTCGTTTTCTGTATCTTCTTCTGTATCTTCTTCTGTGTTCTTCTGTGTTCTTCTGTGTTCTTCCGGTCTTCCTTTCTTCTCTCCTTCCGGTCTTCTGATCTTCCTTTCTTCTCTCCTTCCGGTCTTCTGTTCTTCTGTTCTTCTGTTCTTCTTGTCTTCTGTTCTTCTTGTCTTCTTGTCTTCTGTTCTTCTTGTCTTCTGACTTCGGCTCTTCTGCCTCCTCCGTCCTCTTCTCCCCGCGCCTGCCCTCCTGCTCCTTCCTCATCCCCCTCCCCCACTCGCATCCCCCTCTCTATCTCCCCTATCTAACCCGTTCACTATCTACCTCCCCCACTCCTCCTATCTACCTATCTCTCTATCTCTCTATCCCACTATCTAACTCCCTCACTCTCCACCTCCTCCTATCTTCCTATCTCTCTATCTATTTCCCTATCTATCGATTTCCCTATCTATTTTCTCTATCTATTTCTCTATCTCTCCCCCCCTCACCCCCTCTATTACCTATCTTCCTATCCTCTCACTCTACCTCTCACCCTCACCCACCTCTACAACCCCCCCTCCCCTATCTTCTCAACCCTACTCCTATCTTTCTCCCCTATCTCCTAAACCTCCTAACACTCACCCCCCTCCACCCTTAAACCCCCCTCCCCCAGCTCTTCTCACTCTACCTGTCCCCCCCTCCCTCGCGCTTTCCCGCTGCGATCTCCTGCACGCCCCCAGCTCCCATTCGCCCCCACCTGACCCCTCCCCCCCTCCTACCGTCCGCGCCTGTCCCGCGCCCAGCGCCACGACCCCTGGACCCCAGCTCTCCCAAGCCCCGCTGACCCGCTACGACCCCACCACCCTCCACGCCCTCAACCCAGGACGCTCCAACACTTGCTTCCAAGCTCACCCCAAACGCACCCATGGACCCTTCGCCTGCAACTCCTGCAAACGCACCTTCCACCACGCAACAACCATGACCACCAGCCCACGCGCCATCAACCACCTCAAATGCATCCTAGTCAACGCTCGCTCCGTCCACAAACACGCCGTTGAACTCTGGGACCTCCTGGACTCCATAGCACCGGACGTCGCCTTCATCACGGAGACCTGGATGAACGCCTCCTCGGCCCCTGACATCGCCAATGCCATCCCCGAAGGCTACAAGATCTCCAGAAAAGACCGCACCAACCAGGTAGGAGGAGGTATCGCCATCGTCTTCAAAGACTCCATCAGCGTCACCACCTCCACCGAAGACACCCCTTTCGCCGCTGAACACCTGCATTTTCAGATTCGCACCGATCCGAGTACCACCCTCAGAGGATCCCTCATCTACCGTCCTCCAGGGCCACGCACCCCTTTCAGCGACGCCATCGCCGACTTCATCTCCCCGCACGCCCTCGCCTCGCCGGACTACATCCTCCTAGGTGACCTCAACTTCCATCTGGAACAAAACAACGACCCCAACACCACCACCCTGCTCGACAACCTCGCCAACCTCGGCCTCAAACAACTGGTGAACACCGCCACCCACATCGCTGGATAAAAAGCTTGAACCCATCTTCTCCGCCAGCAAACACGTCTTCTTCAGCCACGCCTCCGCCCTACACTGGACCGACCACAGCTGCGTCCACTTCACATTCCGACGCGAGACCCGCCACCTCCGCACCCAACCCATCCCTCGTCGACAGTGGAACAAGATCCCCGAAGAGCAACTCTTCTCCGCACTCGCCGCCAACCAACCCACCCTCACCACCGACCCCAACGACGCAGCCCTCAACCTCACAAACTGGATCTCCAACTGCGCAGACATCCTTGCTCCCCTCAAACGCACGCATCGACAGACCAACACCAAAAAACCTCTCTGGTTTTCTGACACCCTCAAAGAATCAAAGAAAACTTGTCGCGCCCTTGAGAAAGCCTGGCGCAAGGACCGCACCGCTGACAACATGACCGCCCTCAAGAACGCTACCCGCGAACACCACCACCTGATCCGCGCCGCCAAAAGGAACTTTTTCACCGACAGACTGGACAAAAACAGACACAACAGCAGAGAACTCTTCAGCATCGTCAAGGAGTTCTCCAACCCCAGCGCCAACGCCGTCACACCCTCACAGGATCTGTGCGAATCCCTCGCCACTTTCTTCCATCGCAAGATTAGCGACCTCCACGACAGCTTCGGACACCAGACCCAACCAAACACCACCGAACCGGCATCCACGGCCATCACCCTCAACAACTGGTCCCACATCAACACGGAAGAAACCAAATCCATCATGAACTCTATCCACTCCGACGCCCCTTCGGACCCCTGCCCGCACTTCATCTTTAACAAAGCTGACGACATCATCGCCCGCACCTCCAGACCGTCATCAACTCTTCTCTTTCTTCTGCTACCTTCCCCGAATGCTGGAAACATGCCGAAGTCAACGCCCTACTAAAGAAACCTACGGCTGACCCGAGCGACCTGAAAAACTTCCGCCCCATCTCTTTTCTGCCTTTCCCAGCCAAAGTAATAGAGAAGACCGTCAACAAACAGCTGACCACCTTCCTGGAAGACAACAACCTGCTCGACCCCTCACAAACCGGATTCCGAACCAACCACAGCACGGAAATCTCAGTCACTGACGACATCAGAACCCTGATGGACAACGGTGAAACAGTCGCCCTGATTCTGCTCGACCTCTCGGCTGCCTTTGACACCGTCTGTCACCGCACCCTAATCACCCGCCTCCGCTCCACCGGAATCCAAGGCCAGGCCCTGGACTGGATCGCCTCCTTCCTCTCAAACCGTTCCCAAAGAGTTTACCTCCCTCCGTTTAGCTCAGAACCCACCGAGATCATCTGCGGCGTACCCCAAGGCTCATCACTCAGTCCGACACTCTTCAATGTCTACATGAGCCCCCTCGCCAACATCGTACGCAAGCACGACATCATCATCACCTCCTACGCCGACGACACACAACTTATACTCTCCCTCACCAAGGACCCCGCCAGCGCCAAGACCAACCTACAAGAGGGTATGAAGGACGTCGCACATTGGATGAGGCTCAGCCGCCTAAAGCTGAACTCTGAAAAAATGGAAGTCCTCATCCTCGGCAACACCCCGTCCGCCTGGGACGACTCCTGGTGGCCCACAGCCCTCGGCACCGCACCGACCCCCACAGACCACGCCCGCAACCTCGGCTTCATCTTGGACCCTCTTCTCACCATGACCAAGCAAGTCAACGCCGTGTCCTCCGCCTGCTTCCTCACCCTCCGCATGCTCCGCATGCTCCGCAAGATCTTCCGCTGGATCCCCGCCGACACCAGAAAAACCGTGACCCACGCCCTCGTCACGAGCCGCCTGGACTACGGCAACACCCTCTACGCCGGGACCACAGCCAAACTCCAAAATCGCCTGCAACGCATTCAAAACGCCTCGGCCCGCCTCATCCTCGACATACCACGCAGCAGCCACATCTCCGCACACCTGAGACACCTGCACTGGCTCCCAGTCAGCAAAAGGATCACCTTCCTACTTCTCACCCACGCACACAAAGCCCTCCACGGCAAGGGACCGGAATACCTCAACAGACGCCTCAGCTTCTACGTCCCCACCTGCCTCCTCCGCTCCTCTGGCCTCGCACTCGCTGCTGTCCCTCACATCCGCCGCTCCACGGCGGGTGGGAGATATTTCTCCTTCCTGGCGGCCAAGACCTGGAACTCCCTCCCCACCAGCCTCAGGACCACCCAGGACCACTCCGCTTTCCGGAGACTCCTAAAGACCTGGCTGTTCGAGCAGCGATAACCCCCCCCTTTTTCCCCTAGCGCCTTGAGATCCACACGGGTGAGTAGCGCGCTTTATAAATGTTAATGATTTGATTCTTGGATTGGCTATTAGTAGGTTTCCCACCACCGCTGCTATTACTAGGGGCACTAGAATTTGCAGCAGGGGTTGTGGTAGTGGGAGGTTTGATGTTTGTCTTTAGACAACTGGAATCAGTTGCCAATGGCCTTTGACATTACACAAATAACAGCAAGGCTTTTTAGGTTGATTATTGGAAGAGGATTTGGACCCACCACCCCACCAGAGGATTTTATTGGGCCTGATGAAGACTCAGTATGCTTACTTTTGTCCCCACCCTTGTCAGAAGACTTACCATCCTTCCTCTTGCCATCCTTGTCACCCCCTGTATGAACTTTTTTGTTCACCCTTGTTCTGACCCACTTGTCTGCCTTCTTTCCCAATTCTTGGGGAGAGGTCAGATCCGAGTCCACTAGGTATTGGTGCAACAAGTTAGACAAACAGTTGTTCAGAATATTCTCTCTCAGAATACGTTTATACAGGCTTTCATAGTCAGATTCCTTAATGCCATGTAACCACCGCTCCAAGGCCCTTCACTGAACAGTCCACAAAATCTGTCCAGTCTTGTGAGGACTCTTTTCTGGTGTCTCTGAACTTAATCCTGTATTGTTCAGTGGTCAAGCCAAATCCATCCAAGAGTGCATCCTTCAATACTGTGAAATTGTTAGCTTCACTTTCTCTAACAGTAAGGAGCATAGCCCTACCCTTTCCAGTGAAAAATAGCCACAAAATAGAAGCCCACTGCCGTTGAGGGACCCCCTGTACCATACAGGCCCTCTCAAGTGCAGCAAACCACTTGTTGATGTCATCCCCCTCCTTGTAAGGGGGACTATATTGTACAGATTCCTGGAATCATGCTCTCTAACAGGATTACTATATGGAATACTGCTGCTGCCACCATGGGGCCCTAACCCCAACCTCTGTCTTTCCTTCTCAATGTCTAGGGATTCCCTATCTAAGGCCAGCTGTTGCTGTTTAAGCTTCAGTCTGGTCTCTTCAACCCTCAACTTTTTGAGTTCCCTTTCTAACAAGTTATCCTCAGGGTGGGTGGGTCGGGAATGCTTTAACACAAATGACAAATGGGAAACTTCAGAGGGGGACCTGTCCCTAACTGTCTGGACTGTAGGAAAGTACCATCTTGCCTGGCATGTTACCCCCATATTTCACTGTATATATGTTGTTTTACTCTATGTGTCACTGGGACCCTGCCAGGCAGGGCCCCAGTGCTCATAAGTATGTGCCCTGTATGTGTTCCCTGTGTGATGCCTTACTGTCTCACTGAGGCTCTGATACGCAGAACCTCAGCAGTTATGCTCTCTCTGCTTTCCAAATTGTCACTAACAGGCTAGTGACCAATTTCACCAATTCACATTGGCATACTGGTACACCCATATCATTCCCTAGTTTATGGTACTGAGGTACCCAGGGTATTGGGGTTCCAGGAGATCCCTATGGGCTGCAGCATTTCTTTTGCCACCCATAGGGAGATCTGACAATTCTTACACAGGCCTGCCAGTGCAGCATGAGTGAAATAACGTCCACGTTATTTCACAGCCATTTCCCACTGCACTTAAGTAACTTATAAGTCACCTATATGTCTAACCTTCACCTGGTGAAGGTTAAGTGCAAAGTTACTTAGTGTGTGGGCACCCTGGCACTAGCCAAGGTGCCCCCACATCGTTCAGGGCAAATTCCCCGGACTTTGCGAGTGTGGGGACACCATTACACGCGTGCACTATACATAGGTCACTACCTATGTATAGCGTCACAATGGTAACCACGAACATGGCCATGTAACATGTCTAAGATCATGGAATTGTCACCCCAATGCCATTCTGGCATTAGGGAGACAATTCCATGATCCCCCGGTTCTCTAGCACAGAACCAGGGTACTGCCAAACTGCCTTTCCGGGGTCTCCACTGCAGCTGCTGCTACTGCCAACCCCTCAGACAGGTTTCTGCCCTCCTGGGGAAAAGGCAGCCCTGGCCCAGGAAGGCAGAACAAAGGATTTCCTCTGAGAGAGGGTGTAACACCCTCTCCCTTTGGAAATAGGTGTGAAGGCTGGGGAGGAGTAGCCTCCCCCAGCCTCTGGAAATGCTTTGATGGGCACAGATGCTGCCCATCTCTGCATAAGCCAGTCTACACCGGTTCAGGGATCTCCCAGCCCTGCTCTGGCGTGAAACTGGACAAAGGAAAGGGGAGTGACCACTCCCCTGACCAGTACCTCCCAAGGGAGGTGCCCAGAGCTCCTCCAGTGTGTCCCAGACCTCTGCCATCTTGGAAACAGAGGTGTCTGTGGCACACTGGACTGCTCTGAGTGGCCAGTGCCAGCAGGTGACGTCAGAGACTCCTTCTGATAGGCTCTTACCTCTCTTAGTAGCCAATCCTCCTTCCTAGGTAGCCAAACCTCCTTTTCTGGCTATTCAGGTGCTCTGCTTTGGGGAATTCTTTAGATAATGAATACAAGAGCTCACCAGAGTTCCTCTGCACTTCACTCTTCACCTTCTGCCAAAGGATCGACCGCTGATTGCTCAGGATGCCTGCAAAACCACAACAAAGTAGCAAAGACGACTACTGCAACCTTGTATCGCTTCATCCTGCCGGCTTTCTCGCCTGTTTCCTGGTGGTGCATGCTCTGGGGGTAGCCTGCCTCCTTGTTGCACCAGGAGCTCTGAAGAAATCTCCCGTGGGTCGACGGAATCTTCCCCCTGCAACCGCATGCAACAAAAGGCTGCATCACCGGTCCTCTGGGTCCCCTCTCAGCACGACGAGCGTGGTCCCTGGAACTCAGCAACTCTGTCCAAGTGACTCGCACAGTCCAGTGACTCTTCAGTCCACGTTTGGTGGAGGTAAGTCCTTGCCTCCCTACGCTAGACTGCATTGCTGGGTACCGCGTGATTTGCAGCTGCTCCGGCTCCTGTGCACTCTTCAAGAATTTCCTTCGTGCACAGCCAAGCCTGGGTCCCCGACACGCTAACCTGCAGTGCACAACCTTCTGAGTTGTCCTCGGCGTCGTGGGAATCCCTTTTGTGACTTCGGGTGGACTCTGATTCACTCCTCTTCTATTTGCCTGTTCTGGTACTTTTTCAGTTGCTGCCTGCTTGTGTGAGGGCTCCCTGACTTGCTGGCCGCCCCCTCTGTCTCCTCATCCAAGTGGCGACATCCTGGTCCCTCCTGGGCCACAGCAGCATCCAAAAACCCTAACCGCGACCCTTGCAGCTAGCAAGGCTTGTTTGCGATCTTTCTGCGTGGGAACACCTCTGCAAGCTTCTTCACGACGAGGGACATCCATCCTCCAAAGGGGAAGTTTCTAGCCCTCTTCGTTCTTGCAGAATCCACAGCTTCTACCATCCGGTGGCAGCTTCTTTGCACCCTCAGCTGGCATTTCCTGGGCATCTGCCCACTCTCGACACTGTCGCGACTCTTGAACTTGGTCCCCTTGTCTTGCAGGTACTCAGGTCCATAAATCCACTGTTGTTGCATTGCTGGTGTTGGTCTTCCTTGCAGAATCCCCCTATCATGACTTCTGTGCTCTCTGGGGGTTATAGGTGCACTTTACACCTACTTTTCAGGGTCTTGGGGTGGGCTATTTTTCTAACCCTCACTGTTTTCTTACAGTCCCAGCGACCCTCTACAAGCTCACATAGGTTTGGGGTCCATTCATGGTTCGCATTCCACTTTTGGAGTATATGGTTTGTGTTGCCCCTATACGTATGTACTCCTATTGCAATCTACTGTAACTTTGCATTGCTTGCATTACTTCCTTTTGCTATTACTGCATATTTTTTGTATTGTGTACATATATCTTGTGTATATTTGGCATCCTCATACTGAGGGTACTCACTGAGATACTTTTGGCATATTGTCATAAAAATAAAGTACCTTTATTTTTAGTATATCTGTGTATTGTGTTTTCTTATGATATTGTGCATATGACACCAGTGGTATAGTAGGAGCTTTGCATGTCTCCTAGTTCAGCCTAAGCTGCTCTGCTATAGCTACCTTCTATCAGCCTAAGCTGCTAGAAACACCTCTTCTACACTAATAATGGATAACTGGACCTGGCACAGAGTGTAAGTACCCCTTGGTACCCACTACAAGCCAGGCCAGCAGACACTGTTTGCATGTGCTCCCATGAGTGGCATAATACATGTTGCAGCCCATGGGGGACCCCTGGTGTACCAATGTCTTGGGTACCTAAGTACCATATACTAGGGACTTTCCGGGGTGCACCAGTATGCCGATTGTGGGATGTAAGAAGTACCAAGGCAACTAAATTTGGAGGAGAGAGCACAATCACTGGGGTCTTGGTTAGCAGTATCCCAGTGAAAACAGTCTAAGCATCCTGACATCAGGCAAAAAGTGGGGACAACCATGCCAGAAAGAGGGGACTTTCCAACAAGAATCACACCAACAGGTCACACCGGGCAGCACTGGGACGGTCAGGTGCAAAGGTACAGTAAGCCATCGGGTGCCCAATGGTTCTCTATGGGAGTTGGACCTCATCACAAACAGGCCGCCAGGTCTGGCTAGAAAGTCAGTCAGGGACAAGAAGCAGGTAGGTAGTAGACATGGGGTGCTGGGGGACGTAGGTGCACCTTTGGTCCTCTTATCCTGTGCCCAGGGATGATGGATGCAGGGGTGTCTTTCGGTGTCCGTTTTTCTTGTCCGGGAGCACTTGTGGGCAGGGGGTCCTGCGTTTTGAGGCTGTAGGCATCATTGGGAAGTCTGGCAGAGGTGAACCCAGGGTGGTCTCGAGCTCTTAGGAGCCAGGGGACCTTGTTGGCACCAGTAACCCACCTAAGATGGGGTCAGGGGCGACGGGTCCAGTGGTTACTGAAGGTGTTGGGTTTCCTCTCACCACAAGGCTGTAGGAGAGGGGGCCTGCATGCAGAGGCTGCAGGTGTATCAGGTGAGTCCAAGATGGGTAAGACCACAGTGGACTCGGTCTCTGGGCAGCTGGGGACCTGGGTTGGCACCACTGGTTGGCTTCACCTCGGGTCATGGATGTCGGTGCAGTGGTCACTTCAGGTGTCGGTCTTTAGGGTTCCAGCAGCTGTAAGACTTTTCCTTGGAATTTCTTGTTGCAGAGCAGGTCCACAGCTCACAGGAGACTTGAGTCTTTATTGAAGGCTGGACAGTTGACTTCTTGGGCAGAATCCTTTGAGGTCAGCAGGCAGTCCGACGTGGTCAGCTGCTTCTTCTTTTCCTCATCTGCGGGTGCAACTGTTCTTTGTTGTCGTCTTCCTAGGTCATCAGGATCTGAGATCTAGAGTTCAGAGGTGCCCCCTAAATACTCAATTTAGGGGTGTTACAGGGAGTGCCAGGCGGTAGTCAATGGGCAGACCACCTTTAGTGTGACTACACCCTTTCTATGACCACTTCTGCTGGGAAGCGGGCATAGGGCACAGTCTTAACCCTAATGGCCTATTTTCTTCTAAGCAAGATGGAGGAATTTAAAAACTAGAGTCCACTTCAGCTAGTCCACCTTAGTGGTGGGACTTCGGTACAGGGTGCCATTTACTAGGGACTTACAGTGGTAGTTAAAGTGTTTGCCAATTGTGCAAAACAACTGAGCAGTTATGGGGAAAGAGATCTTGCAGTGGGGACCCGGTTAGCTGGGACTCAGGGCACTAACAGCCAAAGCCACATCAGAAGCCAGGCAAAAAGTGGCAGTTAACCATGCCAAAAAGGGTGCTTCCCTAAATAAAGATTGAAATCTAGATCAGAAGAGCATTGTATATCCTGAGGGAGTTTTAGATTTCTCCTTCATGGATCTCATAATGGACTTGCCCTTCCGTTTCCTTAGTATCTTAAGGTGCATGTGTTATCTCAAAGTGGTAAAGCTTTACCAAACACTAGGGGACTTATTTACAACCCTCTTGCACTGCCGATGCGCCACTTTTTCCCCATATACAAAATTGCGGACTGGTGGCGCAGGGAGCTTGTACAAAAGCCCCTAGGTGCACATCACATCAGGGTAATTGAAACAGGATCTAGCCTTGTTTGAAGTTATGGTGATTTGCATTCGTGGCTCACTGGAGGGAAAAGGGGTGGAGCAGCACGTGGCAGGGGAAAGGGGGAAAAGACAAAAAAAATAACAACAAAAAATGTACCTTTTTGCCGTGCTGCACTGTTCTGATCCGCTCCTCTGGCTGTCCAAAGTTGCGTAGGCTCCCAGCCTGCCCTGAGGCCAATCCTAACGCTTCTTTCATGCTGCTGGCAGCATGAAAGCAGCATTAGGATTGGACGGAGTGCCCTGGCTTGGCGCTCCGAAGCAGAGTGTAATTCTCTGCCTACTGTTTCGCCGGGTTGGAGAGAGCCTAGTGCGCATGTGTGTTTGGCCAGTCCGAGACAGCTGGGCAAACATACATGTGCACTGGTGGAATGCTATGCACTCCCCCTAGGTCCCCGTCACACCCAATGGCCTGCCCCTTTTACAACAAAACCATAACAAACTAAGTTGTAAAAGTTTTGCAGCTGCTGCTGCTGCTGGCATAATAGTGGGGGGGGTGATGGTCCTCCACCATTGCGGAGGAGCTGGCCCTGGTGATTTGGCTTTATTTTATTCTTGAAAGTGAAAGGGACCTCCATTTGGTTATCTATTACTGATGTTACTATTCGTGGGACTTCTGTGTTATCAGCAGGGAGTGTAATACAGCTAATACTACTGATCTGTAGGTTGGGTTGTACCTTTGGTTATGTTCAAATTTTCTTTATTAGAGTTATACTTGGAGACAACTAAAACATGCATGTTATAACATGTTTATAAATGTAAATATTGGATTTTACATGAGAGTGTGATATATTTTTAATTAGAAATACATATACACACAATGCTGTGACAGTATTTTCATCCCCTTGTACATCGAAGAGAAGTGTTGTCATTTCTTTGGTTTAGAATACAATTAAACCTGTTTTGTTCATCTTTACTTCTGCTGTCGTTCTACATCTTACCATTTCATAAACCTTTGGTTGTTCGAATACAAAATCGTCTGGTTCTTCACCGGTCGGTTCAGGCATATCACGCAGAAAATCCACGAAGTAAGGCTCAGGATGGAGCTCTGCTGCAGCTTCTGGGTCGATATTTTCTTCTACAACACGGGTAACAGCTTTATCAAACCAATCACGGTCTTCAAAGCTGACAAATCTAAATCAATTGAAAAACACATGTATTAAACATTATTTGAACAGTTTCCATTCATTGTCAAATTTCAAATGTTTACACTGTTTCTGAAATGTATAGGTAATTAAAACCATTACACAATCGAATCATCAGAGCAATAACACATTTTTCTTCTTTCAAAACGATAGTGATAAAATTGAATGCATTGTAGTTACTCATTCACTTAAGCATACAACTGTTACAGTGAGTTTTTTTTTAAATAAGTCTAAATAAAACATGGGCTTAGCTGTGCCAGAACACTCGAGGGGTGTTACAGAAGTGTCTTCACTGCGATCGTCTGTTGCAGAGGTGCTGAACTGGCTCCACTGTCATCTGCGTGTTCAGATGACCAGGTGCAGCATCGTTTTCAAGAGCCACACCTCTTAGGTTTCCACTGTAGGTTAAACCCGGCTGCTGTGATGCAAATCTCGATAAAGAGCAGTAAAAAGATCAGCTTCTGAAATCATTGATGGGTCTATGGACATAGCTTCTCTTGCATTTCGTCAGTTTGCTGGTGCAGCTGTCCTTAGACGCGAGAGTTGGCTTAAGGGCTACCACATGCTGCCTAGAGGTACAGAGCAACATTCTGGACATGCCTTTTGACGGTGGTGCGCTTTTTGGAAAGCATATAGATGACGCCTTGCAGGCCATCAAGGCAGATACAAATACTGCTAGGTCCTTCGGAACGCTCCAGTTCAAAAAAACACTTTTTCGTGGAGCGTGTGGACAAGGAGCTTACTCAGTTATTGGGAGCTATCAAAGATACAAAACCTCAGAATTAACAATCATTTCGACCCACCTTCCATCAGCACCAATATCGTGCACCACCAGAAGCTGTATTCTCTAGACAGCAGCCCAGATATAAACAACCCGCACAATCCAGAGACACTGTTAGAAAACAGTGCCAATCCAGTGGAGTCTGCTACAGTTCCCCCTATCCTACCACTCAGAAGAGCACACATCTCTCGCTATTACAACCAATGACATTGAATTACAACAGACATGTGGGTCCTAGATATAATAAAATATGGCCATACTCTGGAGTCTGTGCAAGTTCCACCTCCTCATCCGCCACAAAGATGACTTCTGTCTTATCTCCACTTGCTCAGAAAAGAAGCAGCCATCATGCTACACAAGGGTCTCATAGGGGAATGGGTTTCTATTCTCATTTATTCTTAGTAAAGACAAAGTCGGGATAATGGTGTCCTATTCTGGACCTCAGAAAACTCAACAAGGACCTGCAGAAAAATTCCTTCCGTTTGGTCACTCACTTCCCAGGAGATATATCGCAGCTACTCAACCACGCAGATTTTATGGCCAGTCTCGATCTGCAAGCTACACCTTCTCATCTGCCACTAAGATCACTTCCGTTCCATCTCCACTTGCTCAGGAAAGAAGCAGCCATCATGTTACACAAGGGTGCCATAGATTTTATGGCCAGTCTTGATTTGCAAGATACATACTTTCACCTCCGTATTCACCCCAAATATCAAAAGTTTTCTTGGCTTTACTGTGGCAGGTGTTCACTGTCAGTTCAAAGTCTTACCGTTCAATCTCCGCTCAGCTTACTGATTTTTCACCAAATGCTTCACTCCAGTAGCAGCACATCTAAGGCTAAAAGGTCTGCAGCTCTTCCGGTATCTCGACCACTGGCTTGTAAAAGTGCCATCTCTTCGGCAGGCTTCAGAAGCCAGGTCAACCTGCCTGCAACTGTTTCAATCTCTGGAACTCACAGGCAATTACCTAAAGTCTGTTCTGTCACCTTCTCACAAGATAATTTTTCTTGGGGCAACTCTGTATACCCTACCATACAAGGCATTCTTCTCTGCAGAGAGACAAAGGACTATGATGTTGCTGACTAACGATCTGTCCAGAAAAGAGTTTGTTTCTTTCTGTCCCCTCAAATCATTCCTCAGCATGATTTCCTCAGCCATTCTCATGCTGCCTCATGCACATCTCAGAATGAGACCCTTCCAAGAAAAGCTGGAAAAAAATGGCTTGAAGTAACCGGATCATTTGACAACCTAATTCGACTCACTCTGGGCATGAAAAAGGCATTTCTTTGGTGGCATTCCTCCAACAATCTCTCTGCAGGGCTAACATTCCTCACTCCACTTCCAGATTTCATTTTCACCATGGATGTCTTACTGGAATGTTGGGGAGCCCATCTGCAGGATCTCCAAAAAAGGGGCAGATGAAGTGTTTCACTTTCCAAAATGCATATCAATTTCCTAGAATTAATAGCCATTTTTCTGGAGCTACAGTCATTTATCTGAGGATACACGCATCTTTCGTCCTCATACAAAGAGACAGCACCACCTGTATGCATTATCTCAACTAGTAGGGAGGTCCAAATCTCACATTTTATCTCTAGAAGCTCAAATATTCTGGAAATGGGTTCTTCTACACCGCATCTCTATCAAGGCGGAACATCTTCCAGGTGTAAGGAACAATCTAGCAGATACCCTGAGCATAACCAGCCAGATCTGCCAATAGTGTGAACTCAATCAGTCCTCGACTCCATATTCCAAAGGTGGGGCACACTGAAGTTATATCTCTTCGCCTCTCACGAGAACCAAAAATGCTGGTTCGTCAGCTGGGAACCTCAGAGAGGGTCATGGGAAATGCGTTTTTGATAAGATGGTCAGAGATCTTTGTTCATGTTTTTCAACCATATCCTCTCATCTTCAGGGTAATAAAAATTCAAATGAAGAGAGAACTGTGCTGCCTGATCCTCACTGCTCTATGCTGGAACCACCAACACTGTATCACAGAGCTCTTTTAGGTCTTGGAATCCAAACCCTACCGCCTTCCAGTACCAACAACCCTATTGACCATGAGCAAGGGGCAGATCCTCCATTCACAAACCGCCTCTCTCCAACTGCATGCATGGCTCCTGAATTCAATGGATATTCTATCCAGGAAGAGAGCTGAATTCACCAACAAACCTTATAGATTAAAATTGAAGCGCTTTTGTTCTTGGTGTCTTCAAAACAAAATCCACCCTCTTAATTCATCACCAGAGCAAATTTTGGCTTACCTTCTCTCTCTGGCTAGATTAGGTATGGTACATGCGTCTGTAAAAGCTCACCTCACTGCTATCTCTCATTACAGACATTGTTTCAATACTTTGTCCTTTTGTTCTAACCGCATTATCAAACAATTCATGCAAGGATTATTCAGGACTTTTCCTCATATTCAAGCTCCTCCACTGGAGTGGAGTCTGAATGTAGTCCTTTCACAGCTTATGAAGCCACCGTTTGAGCCTATTTACAAAGACAAGCCACATATCTTACTTTGAAAATTGCATTACTTTTGGCTCTCACCTCTATTAGGAGAGTACGTGAAATTCAAGCCTTCACTATAAAAGAATCCTTTCTATCCTTCACTGACGACTACCTTCTCCTTAGAGCAAATCCAAGGTTTATTGTAAAAGTTCCATCTCAATTCCATCTTAACGAACCTGTTGTTCTTCACACCTTTTTTCCAACTGCATCCTGATCAAATGAGAAATCTCTTTATTCTGTGGGCATCAAACAATGTTGTAAATTTTATTTGCAGAGGACTAAACATATTAAAAAAAACTGATCAGTTGTTGGTTTCCTATGATCCTAATAAACTAGGTGCTTCAGTCACTGTAAGGAAATGCCTTCCTTGGCATGGTAACCCCTTGACTTTTTGCTTTTGTTAATGCCAGTTATGATTTAAAAGTGTGCTGGGACCCTGCTAACCAGGCCCCAGGACCACAGATAAGTCCCTTGTAAATGGTACCCCTGGAACCAAGGGCCCTGTTGCCAGAAAGCTCTCTAAGGGCTGCAGCATGTCTTATGCCACCCTGGGGACCCCTCACTCAGCACATGGACACTGCCTCACAGCTTGGGTGTGCTGGTGGGGAGAAAATGACTAAGTCGACATGGCACTCCCCTCAGGGTGCCATGCCCACCTCTCACTGCCTGTGGCATAGGTAAGTCACCCCTCTAGCAGGCATTACAGCCCTAAGGCAGGGTACACAATACCACAGGTGAGGGCATATGTCAAGGAGCACTATGCCCCTACAGTGTCTAAGCAAAACCTTAGACATTGTAAGTGCAGGGTAGCCATAAAGAGTATACGGACTGGGATTTTGTCAAACACAAACTCCACAGTTCCATAATGGCTACACTGAAATCTGGGAAGTTTGGTATCAAACCTCTGAGCACAATAAATGCACACTGATGCCAGTGTGGGATTTATTGTAAAACACACCCAAAGGACATCTTAGAGATGCCCCCTGAATATCAGTCTGACTCCTAGTGCTAGACTCACCAGTTTCTGCCAGCCTGCCACAACCAGACGAGTTTCTGGCCACATGGGGAGAGTGCCTTTGTCACTCTGTGGCCAGGAACAAAGCCTGTACTGGGTGGAGGTGCTTCTCACCTCCCCCTGCAGGAACTGTAACACCTGGCGGTGAGCCTCAAAGGCTCATGCCTTTTGTTACAGAACCCCAGGGCATCCCAGCTAGTGGAGATGCCCGCACCTCCGGCCACGGCCCCACTTTTGGCGGCAAGGCAGGAGACAATAATGAGAAAAACAAGGAGGAGTCACCCACCAGTCAGGACAGCCACTAAGGTGCCCTGAGCTGAGGTGACCCCTGCCTTTAGAAATCCTCCATCTTGAGATTGGAGGATTCCCCCAATAGGATTAGGGATGTGACCCCCTCCCCTCAGAGAGGGGGCACAAAGAAGAAGGACTGCTGACCTGAAAACCCCGCAGAGACGACGGAGATGACAACTGACTTGGCCCCAGCCCTACCGGCCTGTGTTCAGACTCAAAGAACCTGCACAGTGAAGCATCCAACGGGGACCAGCGACCTCTGAGGTCTCAAAGGACTGTACTGAACCCGAAGGACCAAGAAACTCCCTGGAACAGCGGCACTGTTCACCAAATGCAAAATCTTTGCAACTTTGAAACAACTCTCCCTTCCCGCCAGAAGCGTGAGACTTTTCACTCTGCACTCGACACCCCCGGCTCGAGCTCCAGAGAACAAACACTGCAGAGAGGACTCCCAGGTGACTGCGATGACGTGAGTAACCTGAGTCGAACCCCCTGCACCCCCACAGCGACGCCTGCAGAGAGGATCCAGAGGCTCCCCCTGACCGCAACTGCCTGGTAACAAGGAACCCGATGCCTGGACCAAGCACTGCACCCGCAGCCCCCAGGAACTGTTGATTTTTGCACTGTGTTCACTTTTAAAATAGCGTATTGCCATTATAACCTATACTGTGTGTACTACTGCTTTAATTCAAAGTTCCATACTTACCTGGGTGAAGTACCTTGCATTTTATGTACTTAACTCAAATCTTGAATCTTGTGGTTCTAAAAAAAATTAAGAAAATGTATTTTTCGATATAAAAACTATTGGCCTGGAGTTAAGTCTTTGAGTGTGTTCCTCATTTATTGCCTGTGTGTGTACAACAAATGCTTAACACTACCCTCTGATAAGCCTACTTCTCGACCACACTACCACAAAATAGAGCATTAGTATTATCTAATTTTGCCACTATCAACGTCTAAGGAGAACCCTTGGACTCTGTGCACACCATCTCTCACTTTGAGATAGTATATACAGAGCCAACTTCCTACATTGATGGCATAAGCGGTGGGGTCTAAGACTTTGCATTTGCTGGACTACTCAGCCAATACCTGATCACACGACTATATTATAAAAATTGTCATTAGAAAGTGATTTTTGTAATTTGACTATTTTACTAAATTTTTAAAAGTCCTGCTAGGGCCTTGCGTAGGTCCCTGTTAGCATTTCTTTTAGAGTTTAAAAGTGTGTAAACATATGGATTTAAGTTCTAGAAGTAGTTTTTAGATTCTTAAAAAGTAATCCCAAATTTTAGAGTGATAATGTCTAGCACAGATGAGATGGTGGTGGAACTCAGCCTTACCCCTTACCTGCATCTAGGGATGTCAGAGTTAAGGACTCTCTGTAAGCTAAAAAAGATAAAGACTGGGTCCAACCCTATCAAAGTTAAGCTCCAGGAGCTTTTGGCAGAGTTCAAAAGGGACCACCCCACTGAGGATACACCTTCAGATGGGGAAGTTAATGAACAGGAGGAAGAACTCCCCCCTCCTCTCCTAACCAGGTAGAATAGGGTTCCTCAAATCCCTGACTCTACAAATCATAGTCAGAGAGACTGGTTCTTCCACAGGGGAGACTAGTACCTCTGGAAGCATTGAGGGCAGCCTCAAAAAAAGATGACCTCCTGTTAGTCAGGATGGCCAAAAGATTGGCTTTGGAGAAGCAGCTTCTAGCCATAGAAAGGGAAAGACAAGAGATGGGTTTAGCTCCCATCAATGGTGGCAGCAACATAACTAGGGTCAGAGAGAATACTGACATCCTAAAAATCCCCAAAGGGATTGTAACAACATATGAAGATGGTGATGATATCACCAAATGGTTCCCAGCTTTTGAGAGGGCTTGTGCAACCAGAAAAGTAAAGAGATCTCATTGGGGTGCTCTCCTTTGGGCAATGTTCACTGGAAAGTGTAGGGATAGACTCCTCACACTCTCTGTTAAAGATGCAGAATCTTATCACCTCATGAAGGCTACCCTGATTGAGGGCTTTGGATTCTCAACTAAGGAGTATAGGATTAGGTTCAGGGGGGCTCAAAAATCCTCGAGTCAGACCTGGGTTGATTTTGTTGACTTCTCAGTCAAAACACTAGATGGTTGGATAACTGGCAGTGGTGTAAATGATTATGATGGTCTTTATAACCTATTTATGAAAGAACAACTGTCAAGTAATTATTTCAATGACAAACTGCATCAACATCTGGTAGACCTAGGTCCAATTTCTCCCCAAGAATTGGGAAAGAAGGCAGACCATTGGGTCAAGACTAGGGTGAACAAGACTTCCACAGGAGGTGACCAAAAGAAAGGGGTCACACAGCCTCCCCAGGAGAAGAGTGTTGAGACATCCAAGGGAAAAAGTAAAGAGTCTTCAACAGGGCCCCAAAAACCTGCTCAGGAGGGTGGGCCAGGAGCCTCTTCACAATCCTCAGATGGGTATAAGGGTAAAAACATTGATCCCAAGAAGGTCTGGTGTTGAATCTGTAGTCAGCATGGACACCAAATTGGAGACAAGGCCTGTCCCAAGAAAAGTCCCACAACAAGTACTACTCCAGTTAGCAATGGAATAGCCAGTCTCCAGGTGTGATCAACAGTGTGCCCAGAGGAAATCAGGGTTCACACTGAAGCTACATTAGACTCTGAGGGTTGGGTGAATTTAGCCACACTTGCTGCCTAGCCGCCTAACATGCAGTGTCACAGTGGTGACAGACAAACTTGTTTCCATAGGACGGTACCTGGCTGGACAGACATATCCAGTCACTAATGCTGACAATCAAACTAAAGTCCATCCCATGGCAATTGTAACTTTAGAATGGGGAGGGGTCACTGGCCTGAAACAGGTGGTAGTCTCCTCTGCAATTCCAGTAGAATGTCAGCTAGGGAATGATCTGGAGTCCTCAGCATGGGCTGAGGTAGAGCTCAAGAACCATGCAGCAATGCTGGGTATCCCTGAACTGGTGTGTGTCAAGACAAGAACATAAAGCAGGGCTCAGGGTGAAAAAGAAATGTTGGAGTCTGGAATAATGGCCCAACCTTCCAAGAGAAAGGGAAAGAAGACTGGGGAACCAGTTTCAACACAGCACAAGAAACAGAACCTCTCTTCCCAGGAAGATGTTCTATACCCTGAGGGAACTAAGTCCATGAACCTAGAGCCCTACCAGGTTGAGCTCTTGGGCCCACGGGGACGCTCAAGGGAACAGCTGTGTAAGGGGCAAGAAAGTTGCCCCTCTCTTGAAGGCCTAAGGTAGCAAGGAGGTGTAGGAGGCTGGCCTGGTTTATAGTTGGTACCAAGGGGTACTTACACTCTGCACCAGGTCCAGTTGTCCCTTATTAGTGTAGAAGAGGAGTTCTAGCAGCTTAGGCTGATAGAAAAGGTAGCTTAGCAGAGCAGCTTAGGCTGAACTAGGAGACATGCAAAGCTCCCACTATACCACTGGTGTCATATGCACATTATCATAAGAAAACACAATACACAGATATACTAAAAAATAAAGGTACTTTATTTTTATGACAATAGCCAAAAGTATCTCAGTGAGTACCCTCAGTATGAGCATAGCAAATATAACCAAGATATATGTGCAGAATACCAAAAATATGCGGTAATAGCAAAAAGAAGTAATGCAAGCAGTGTATAGTCACAATAGATTGCAATGAGAGCACATAGGTATAGGAACAACACAAACCATATACTCCAAAAGTGGAATGCGAACCACGAATGGACCCCAAACCTATGTGAGCTAGTAGAGGGTCGCTGGGACTGTAAGAAAACAGTGAGGGTTAGAAAAATAGCCCACCCCAAGACCCTGAAAAGTAGGTGTAAAGTGCACCTATGTTCCCCAGAGAGCACAGAAGTCGTGATAGGGGAATTCTGCAAGGAAGAACAACACCAGCAATGCAACCAAAGTGGATTTCCGGATGAGAGTACCTGTGGAACAAGGGGACCAAGTCCAAGAGTCGCAACAAAGTCGAGATTGGGCAGATGCCCAGGAAATGCCAGCTGAGGGTGCAAAGAAGCTGCCACCGGATGGTAGAAGCTGTGGATTCTGCAAGAACGAAGAGGACTAGGAACTTCCCCTTTGGAGGATGGATGTCCCACATCGTGAAGAAGCTTGCAGAGGTGTTCCCATGCAGAAAGACTGCAAACAAGCCTTGCTAGCTGCAAGGGTCGCGGTTAGGGTTTTTGGATGCTGCTGTGGCCCAGGAGGGACCAGGATGTCGCCAATTGTGTGAGGAGACAGAGGGGGCGCCCAGCAAGATAGGGAGCCTTCACAGAAGCAGGAAGCACCCGCAGAAGTGCCGGAACAGGCACTACGAAGAAGAGCGAACCGGAGCTCACCCGAAGTCACAAAAGAAGATCCCACGATGCCGGAGGACAACTCAGGAGGTTGTGCATTGCAGGTTGGAGTGTCGGGGACCCAGGCTTGGCTGTGCACAAAGGAAATCCTGGAAGAGTGCACAGGAGCCGGAGCAGCTGCAAATCACGTGGTACCCAGCAATGCAGTCTAGCGTGGGGAGGCAAGGACTTACCTCCACCAAACCTAGACTGAAGAGTCACTGGACTGTGGGAGTCACTTGGGCAGAGTTGCTGAGTTCCAGGGACCCCGCTCGTCATGCTGAGAGGGGACCCAGAGGACCGGTGATGCAGTCTTTTGTTGCCTGCGGTTGCAGGGGGAAGATTCCGTCGACCCACTCGAGATTCCTTCGGAGCTTGTAATGCAGAGAGGAGGCAGACTACCCCCACAGCATGCACCACCAGGAAAACAGTCGAGAAGGCGGCCGCATCAGCGATACAAGGTTGCAGTAGTCGTCTTTGCTACTTTGTTGCGGTTTTGCAGGCATCCAGAGCAGTCAGCGGTCGATTCCTTGGCAGAAGGTGAAGAGAGAGATGCAGAGAAACTCTGATGAGCTCTTGCATTCGTTATCTAAAGAATTCCCCAAAGCAGAGACCCTAAATAGCCAGAAAAGGAGGTTTGGCTACCTAGGAAGGAGGATAGGCTAGCAACACAGGTAAGAGCCTATCAGAAGGAGTCTCTGACGTCACCTGCTGGCACTGGTCACTCAGAGCAGTCCAGTGTGCCAGCAGCACCTCTGTTTCCAAGATGGCACAGGTCTGGAGCACACTGGAGGAGCTCTGGGCACTTCCCCTGGGAGGTGCAGGTCAGGGGAGTGGTTACTCCTCTTTCCTTTGTCCAGTTTTGCGCCAGAGCAGGGCTGGGGGATCCCTGAACCGGTGTAGACTGGCTTATGCAGAGATGGGCACCATCTGTGCCCCTCAAAGCATTTCCAGAGGCTGGGGGAGGCTACTCCTCCCCAGCCCTGACACCTTTTTCCAAAGGGAGAGGGTGTTACTCTGAGGAAGTCCTTTGTTCTGCCTTCCTGGGCCAAGCCTGGCTGGACCCCAGGAGGGCAGAAACCTGTCTGAGGGGTTGGCAGCAGCAGCAGCTGCAGTGAAACCCCGGGAAAGGTAGTTTGGAAGTACCCGGGTCTGTGCTAGAGACTTGGGGGATCATGGAATTGTCTCTCCAATGCCAGAATGGCATTGGGGTGACAATTCCATGATCTTAGACATGTTACATGGCCATGCTCGGAGTTACCATTGTGACGCTATACATAGGTAGGGACCTATATTTAGTACACGCGTGCAATGGTGTCCCCGCACTCACAAAGTCCGGGGAATTTGCCATGAACGATGTGGGGGCACCTTGGCTAGTGCCAGGGTGCCCACACACTAAGTAACTTAGCACCCAACCTTTACCAGGTAAAGGTTAGACATATAGGTGACTTATAAGTTACTTAAGTGCAGTGGTAAATGGCTGTGAAATAACGTGGACGTTATTTCACTCAGGCCGCGTTGGCAGGCCTCTGTAAGAATTGTCAGAGCTCCCTATGGGTGGCAGAAGAAATACTGCAGCCCATAGGTATCTCCTGGAACCCCAATACCCTGGGTACCTCAGTACCATATACTAGGGAATTATAAGAGTGTTCCAGTATCAATGTAGATTGGTGAAATTGGTCACTAGCCTGTTAGTGACAATTTGTAAAGAGAGAGCATAACCACTGAGGTTCTGGTTAGCAGAGCCTCAGTGAGACAGTTAGGCATCACACAGGGAACACATACAAATAGGTCACTAACTTATGAGCACTGGTGTCCTGGCTAGCAGGGTCCCAGTGACACATAACACACATGCTGAAAACATAGGGTTTTCACGATGAGCACTGGGCCCTGGCTAGCAGGATCCCAGTGAGACAGTGAAAACACCCTGACATATATTCACAAACAAGCCAAAAGTGGGGGTAACAAGGCTAGAAGGAGACTACTTTCTCACAGGAGGTGAGCAAGAAAAAGGAACTGTCAGTGGAACCCACAGGGTGTTTTGGGAAGATGGGCTCCTTTACACTGAGGCAATGTGAGAAAGTAGACTCTTTCTAGCATAGTTACCCCCACTTTTGGCCTGTTTCTGAGCGTATGTCAGTGTATTTTTACTGTGTCACTGAGATCCTGCTAGCCAGGAACCAGTGCTAATAGATAAAAACCTATATGTCAGTGTGTTTTGCCTGTCTCCCTGGATGTAGAAAAGTACCATCTTGCCTGGCATGTTTGTAGGAGGCTGGACTGGCTTGTAGTGAGTACCTAGGGGTACTTGCACCTTGCACCAGGCCCAGTTATCCCTTATTAGTGTATAGGGTGTCTAGCAGCATAGGCTGATAGATAATGGTAGCTTAGCAGAGCAGCTTAGGCTGAACTAGGAGACGATTGAAGCTCCCACAGTACCACTAGTGTCATATGCACAATATCATAAGAAAACACAATACACAGATATACTAAAAATAAAGGTACTTTATTTTTATGACAATATGCCAAAAGTATCTCAGTGAGTACCCCCAGTATGAGGATAGCAAATATACACAAGATATATGTACACAATACCAAAATATGCAGTAGTAGTATTAGAAAACAGTGCAAACAATGTATAGTTACAATAGGATGCAATGGAGACACATAGGGAGAGGGGCAACACAAACCATATACTCCAAAAGTGGAATGCGAACCACGAATGGACCCCAAACCTATGTGACCTTGTAGGGGGTCGCTGGGACTATTAGAAAATAGTAAGGGTTAGAAAAATAGGCCACCCCAAGACCCTGAAAAGTGAGTGCAAAATGCACTAAAGTTCCCCAAAGGACATAGAAGTCGTTATAGGGGAATTCTGCAGGAAAGACACAAACCAGCAATGCAACAACAATGGATTTCCAGTCGAGGGTACCTGTGGAACAAGGGGACCAAGTCCAAAAGTCACAAGCAAGTCGGAGATGTGCAGATGCCCAGGAAATGCCAGCTGTAGGTGCAAAGAAGCTGCTACTGGACAGTAGAAGCTTAGGTTTCTGCAGGAACGACAAGGGCTAGAGACTTCCCCTTTGGAGGACGGATCCCTCACGCCGTGGAGAGTCGTGCAGAAGTATTTTCCCGCCGAAAGACCGCCAACAAGCCTTGCTAGCTGCAAATTGTGCGGTTAGTGTTTTTGGATGCTGCTGTGGCCCAGGAGGGACCAGGATGTCGCCAATTGCGTCAGGTGCCAGAGATGGCGTCGAGCAAGACAAGGAGCCCTCTCAGCAGCAGGCAGCACCCGCAGAAGTGCCAGAAACAGACACTACGAGGATGCGTGAAATGGTGCTCACCCGAAGTCGCACAAAGGAGTCCCACGTCGCCGGAGAACAACTTAGGAGGTCGTGCAATGCAGGTTAGAGTGCTGTGGACCCAGGCTGGACTGTGCACAAAGGATTTCCGCTGGAAGTGCACGGAGGCCGGAGTAGCTGCAAAAGTCGCGGTTCCCAGCAATGCAGTCTGGCGTGGGGAGGCAAGGACTTACCTCCACCAAACTTGGACTGAAGAGTCACTGGACTGTGGGAGTCACTTGGACAGAGTTGCTGGATTCAAGGGACCTCGCTCGTCGTGCTGAGAGGAGACCCAAGGTACCGGTGATGCAGTTCTTTGGTGCCTGCGGTTGCAGGGGGACGATTCCTTCGACCCACGGGAGATTTCTTCCGAGCTTCTAGTGCAGAGAGGAGGCAGACTACCCCCACAGCATGCACCACCAGGAAAGCAGTCGAGAAGGCGGCTGGATCAGCGTTACAGAGTTGCAGTAGTCGTCTTTGCTACTATGTTGCAGTTTTGCAGGCTTCCAGCGCGGTCAGCAGTCGATTCCTTGGCAGAAGGTGAAGAGAGAAATGCAGAGGAACTCGGATGAGCTCTTGCATTCGTTATCTACAGAATCCCAAGAGACAGAGACCCTAAATAGCCAGAAAAGAGGGTTTGGCTACCTAGGAGAGAGGATAGGCTAGCAACACCTGAAGGAGCCTATCAGAAGGAGTCTCTGACGTCACCTGATGGCACTGGCCACTTCAGAGCAGTCCAGTGTGCCAGCAGCACCTCTGTTTCCAAGATGGCAGAGGTCTGGAGCACACTGGAGGAGCTCTGGGCACCTCCCAGGGGAGGTACAGGTCAGGGGAGTGGTCACTCCACTTTCCTTTGTCCAGTTTCACGCCAGAGCAGGGCTAAGGGGTCCCTGAACCGGTGTAGACTGGCTTATGTAGAAATGGGCACCATGTGTGCCCATGAAAGCATTTCCAGAGGCTGGGGGAGGCTACTCCTCCCCTGCCTTCACACCATTTTTCAAAGGGAGAGTGTGTAACACCCTCTCTCAGAGGAAGTCCTTTGTTCTGCCATCCTGGGCCAGGCCTGGCTGGACCCCAGGAGGGCAGAAGCCTGTCTGAGGGGTTGGCAGCAGCAGCAGCTGCAGTGAAACCCCGGGAAAGGCAGTTTGGCAGTACCAGGGTCTGTGCTACAGACCACTGGGATCATGGGATTGTGCCAACTATGCCAGGATGGTATAGAGGGGGCAATTCCATGATCATAGACATGTTACATGGCCATATTCGGAGTTACCATTGTGAAGCTACATATAGGTAGTGACCTATATGTAGTACACGCGTGTAATGGTGTCCCCGCACTCACAAAGTCTGGGGAATTGACCCTGAACAATGTGGGGGCACCTTGGCTAGTGCCAGGGTGCCCTCACACTAAGTAACTTAGCACCCAACCTTTACCAGTAAAGGTTAGACATATAGGTGACTTATAAGTTACTTAAGTGCAGTGTAAAATGGCTGTGAAATAACGTGGACGTTATTTCACTCAGGCTGCAGTGGCAGGCCTGTGTAAGAATTGTCAGAGCTCCCTATGGGTGGCAAAAGAAATGCTGCAGCCCATAGGGATCTCCTGGAACCCCAATACCCTGGGTACCTTAGTACCATATACTAGGGAATTATAAGGGTGTTCCAGTATGCCAATGTGAATTGGTGAAATTGGTCACTAGCCTGTTAGTGACAATTTGAAAAGAAATGAGAGAGCATAACCACTGAGGTTCTGGATAGCAGAGCCTCAAAGAGACAGTTAGTCATAACACAGGTAACACATTCAGGCACACTTATGAGCACTGGGGCCCTGACTGGCAGGGTCCCAGTGACACATACAACTAAAACAACATATATACAGTGAAAAATAGGGGTAACATGCCAGGCAAGATGGTACTTTCCTACAATGTTACCCCCATTTTCACTGTGTTTATGTTGTTTTTGCCCTTGTGTCACTGGGATCCTGCCAGGCAGGACGCCAGTGCTCATAATGTATGCCCTGTATGTGTTCCCTGTGTGGTGCCTAACCGTATCACTGAGGCTCTGCTAACCAGAACCCTCAATGTTTATGCTCTCTCGGCTTTCTAAAATTGTCACTGCAGGCTAGTGACAAATTTTACCAATACTCATTGGCACACTGGTACACCCATATAATTCAGTTGTATATGGTACCTATGTACCCAGGGTATTGGGGTTCCAGGAGATACCTATGGGGTGCAGCATTTCTTTTGCCACCCATAGGGAGCTCAGGCAATTCTTACACAGGCCTGCCACTGCAGCCTGAGTGAAATAACGTCCACGTTATTTCACAGCCATTTTTCACTGCACATAAGTAACTTATAAGTCACCTATATGTCTAACCCTCACTTGGTGAAGGTTAGGTGCCAAGTTACTTAGTGTGTGGGCATCCTAGCACTAGCCAAGGTGCCCCCACATCGTCCAGGGCAAATTCCCCGAACTTTATGAGTGCGGGGACACCATTACACGAGTGCACTACACATAGGTCGCTACCTATGTATAGAGTCACAATGGTAACTCCGAACATGGCCATGTAACATGTCTAAGATCATGGAATTGTCACCCCAATGCCATTCTGGCTTTGGGGAGACAATTCCATGATCCCCCGAGTCTCTAGCTCAGACCCGGGCACTGCCAAACTACCTTTCCCGGGGTTTCACTGCAGCTGCTGCTGCCAACCCCTCAGACAGGTTTCTGCCCTCCTGGGGTCCAGCCAGGCCTGGGTCCAGAAGGCAGAACAAAGGACTTCCTCAGGGAGAGGGTGTAACACCCTCTCCCTTTGGAAAAAGGTGTCAGGGCTGGGGAGGAGTAGCCTCCCCCAGCCTCTGGAAATGCTTTGATGGGCACAGATGGTGCCCATCTCTGCATAGGCCAGTCTGCACCGGTTCAGGGATCCCTCAGCCCTGCTCTGGCGCGAAACTGGACAAAGAAAAGGGGAGTGACCACTCCCCTGACCTGCACCTCCCCTGGGAGGTGCCCAGAGCTCCTCCAGTGTGCTCCAGACCTCTGCCATCTTGGAAACAGAGGTGCTGCTGGCACACTGGACTGCTCTGAGTGGCCAGTGCCAGCAGTTGACATCAGAGACTCCTTCTTTTAGGGTCCTTCAGGTGTTGCTAGCCTATCCTCTCTCCTAGGTAGCCAAACCTCCTTTTCTGGCTATTTTGGGGAATTCCTTAGATAACGAATGCAAGAGCTCATCAGAGTTCCTCTGCATCTCTCTCTTCACCTTCTGCCAAGGAATCGACTGCTGACCGCGCTGGAAGCCTGCAAAACTGCAACAGAGTAGCAAAGACGACTCCTGCGACCTTAAAACGCTGATCCTGCCGCCTTCTCGACTGTTTTCCTGGTGGTGTATGCTGTGGGGGTAGTCTGCCTCCTCTCTGCACTAGAAGCTCCGAAGAAATCTCCCGTGGGTCGACGGAATCTTCCCCCTGCAACCGCAGGCACCAAAGAACTGCATCACCTGTCCTCTGGGTCTCCTCTCATCACGACGAGCGAGGTCCCTTGAACTCAGCAACTCTGTCCAAGTGACTCCCACAGTCCAGTGACTCTTCAGTCCAAGTTTGGTGGAGGTAAGTCCTTGCCTCCCCACGCTAGACTGCATTGCTGGGAACCGCGTGTTTTACTCCGGCTCCTGAGCACTCTTCGAGGATTTCCTTTGTGCACAGCCAAGCCTCGGTCGCCGGCACTCTAACCTGCATTGCACAACCTCCTGAGTTGTCCTCCGGCGTCGTGGGACTGTAGGAGGCTGGACTGGCTTGTAGTGAGTACCAAGGGGTACTTGCACCTTGCACCAGGCCCAGTTATCCCTTATTAGTGTATAGGGTGTCTAGCAGCTTAGGCTGATAGATAATGGTAGCTTAGCAGAGCAGCTTAGGCTGAACTAGGAGACGGGTGAAGCTACTACAGTACCACTTAGTGTCATATGCACAATATCATAAGAAAACACAATACACAGTTATACTAAAAATAAAGGTACTTTATTTTTATGACAATATGCCAAAGTATCTTAGAGTGTCCCCTCAGTGAGAGGATAGGAAATATACACAAGATATATATACACAATAGCAAAAATATGCAGTATAGTCTTAGAAAACAGTGCAAACAATGTATAGTTACAATAGGATGCAATGGGGAAACATAGGGATAGGGGCAACACAAACCATATACTCCAAAAGTGGAATGCGAACCACGAATGGACCCCAAACCTATGTGACCTTGTAGAGGGTCGCTGGGACTATTAGAAAATAGTGAGAGTTAGAAAAATAACCCTCCCCAAGACCCTGAAAAGTGAGTGCAAAGTGCACTAAAGTTCCCCTAAGGACAAAGAAGTCGTGTTAGAGGAATAATGCAGGAAAGACACAAACCAGCAATGCAACAACTGTGGATTTCCAATCTAGGGTACCTGTGGAACAAGGGGACCAAGTCCAAAAGTCACAAGCAAGTCGGAGATGGGCAACTGCCCAGGAAATGCCAGCTGCGGGTGCAAAGAAGCTTCTACTGGACAGAAGAAGCTGAGGTTTCTACAGGAACGAAAAGGGCTAGAGACTTCCCCTTTAGTGGACGGATCCCTCTTGCCGTGGAGAGTCGTGCAGAAGTGCTTTTCCGCCGAAAAAACGCCAACAAGCCTTGCTAGCTGCAAATCGTGCGGTTAGCGTTTTTGGACGCTGCTGAGGCCCAGGAGAGACCAGGAGGTCGCAAATTGGACCAGCGGAGAGAGGGGACGTCGAGCAGGACAAGGAGCCCTCTCTGAAGCCGGTAGCACCCAGAGAAGTGCCAGAAACAGGCACTACAAGGATGCGTGAAACAGTGCTCGCCGAAGTTGCACAAAGGAGTCCCACGTCGCCGGAGACCAACTTAGAAAGTCGTGCAATGCAGGTTAGAGTGCCGTGGACCCAGGCTTGGCTGTGCACAAAGGATTTCCGCCGGAAGTGCACAGGGGCCGGAGTAGCTGCAAAAGTCGCGGTTGCCAGCAATGCAGCCCAGCGAGGTGAGGCAAGGACTTACCTCCACCAAACCTGGACTGAAGAGTCACTGGACTGTGGGGGTCACTTGGACAGAGTCGCTGGATTCGAGGGACCTCGCTCGTCGTGCTGAGAGGAGACCCAAGTGACCGGTAATGCAGCTTTTTGGTGCCTGCGGTTGCAGGGGGAAGATTCCGTCGACCCACGGGAGATTTCTTCGGAGCTTCTGGTGCAGAGAGGAGGCAGACTACCCCCACAGCATGCACAAGCAGGAAAACAGTCGAGAAGGCCGCAGGATCAGCGTTACAGAGTTGCAGTAGTCGTCTTTGCTACTATGTTGCAGGTGGCTTCCAGCGCGGTCAGCAGTCGATTCCTTGGCAGAAGGTGAAGAGAGAGATGCAGAGGAACTCGGATGAGCTCTTGCATTCGTTATCTAAAGTTTCCCCAGAGACAGAGACCCTAAACAGCCAGAAAAGAGGGTTTGGCTACCTAGGAGAGAGGATAGGCTAGCAACACCTGAAGGAGCCTATCACAAGGAGTCTCTGACGTCACCTGGTGGCACTGGCCACTCAGAGCAGTCCAGTGTGCCAGCAGCACCTCTGTTTCCAAGATGGCAGAGGTCTGGAGCACACTGGAGGAGCTCTGGACACCTCCCAGGGGAGGTGCAGGTCAGGGGAGTGGTCACTCCCCTTTCCTTTGTCCAGTTTCGCGCCAGAGCAGGGCTAAGGGGTCCCCTGAACCGGTGTAGACTGGCTTATGCAGAATTGGGCACCTCTGTGCCCAACAAAGCATTTCCAGAGGCTGGGGGAGGCTACTCCTCCCCTGCCTTCACACCATTTTCCAAAGGGAGAGGGTGTCACACCCTCTCTCAGAGGAAGTTCTTTGTTCTGCCATCCTGGGCCAGGCCTGGCTGGACCCCAGGAGGGCAGATGCCTGTCTGAGGGGTTGGCCGCAGCAGCAGCTGCAGTGAAACCCCAGGAAGGGCAGTTTGGCAGTACCAGGGTCTGTGCTACAGACCACTGGGATCATGGGATTGTGCCAACTATGCCAGGATGGCATAGAGAGGGCAATTCCATGATCATAGACATGTTACATGGCCATATTCGGAGTTACCATTGTGAAGCTACATATAGGTAGTGACCTATATGTAGTGCACGCGTGTAATGGTGTCCCCGCACTCACAAAGTTCAGGGAATTGGCTCTGAACAATGTGGGGGCACCTTGGCTAGTGCCAGGGTGCCCTCACACTAAGTAACTTTGCACCTAACCTTTACCAGGTAAAGGTTAGACATATAGGTGACTTATACGTTACTTAAGTGCAGTGTAAAATGGCTGTGAAATAACGTGGACGTTATTTCACTCAGGCTGCAGTGGCAGGCCTGTGTAAGAATTGTCAGAGCTCCCTATGGGTGGCAAAAGAAATGCTGCAGCCCATAGGGATCTCCTGGAACCCCAATACCCTGGGTACCTCAGTACCATATACTAGGGAATTATAAGGGTGTACCAGTAAGCCAATGTAAATTGGTAAAAATGGTCACTAGCCTGTTAGTGACAATTTGGAAAGAAATGAGAGAGCATAACCACTGAGGTTCTGATTAGCAGAGCCTCAGTGAGACAGTTAGTCACTACACAGGTAACACATTCAGGCACACTTATGAGCACTGGGGCCCTGGGTTACCAGGGTCCCAGTGACACATACAACTAAAACAACATATATACAGTGAAAAATGGGGGTAACATGCCAGGCAAGATGGTACTTTCCTACACAACCCCCCCCTAAACGAAGGACAATAAGACTAGCGATGACCTGATGAGTCTTTATTGTCTAAGTGGAAATATCTGGAGAGTCCATCTGCATTGGAGTGGCTACTCCCAGGTCTATGTTCCACTGTATAGTCCATTCCCTGTAGGGATATGGACCACCTCAACAATTTAGGATTTTCACCTTTCATTTGTTTTAGCCAAAGTAGAGGTTTGTGGTCTGTCTGAACAATGAAGTGAGTGCCAAACAGGTATGGCCTCAACTTCTTCAGTGCCCAGACCACAGCAAAGGCCTCCCTCTCAATGGCAGACCAACGCTTTTCTCTAGGGGTCAACCTCCTACTAATAAAAGCAACAGGTTGATCCTGGCCCTCAGAATTAAGTTGTGATAGGACTGCCCCTACTCCTAATTCAGATGCATCAGTTTGGACATAGAATTTTTTAGAGTAACAAGGGCTTTTCAGGACAGGTGCAGAGCACATGGCCTGCTTCAGCTCCTCAAAAGCTTTCTGACAGTTTGCTGTCCATAATACCTTTTTAGGCATTTTCTTGGATGTGAGGTCATTAAGAGGGGCTGCAATGGAGCCATAGTTCTTAATGAACCTCCTGTAATACCCAGTGAGGCCTAGGAAGGCTCTCACCTGAGTCTGAGTGGTAGGGGGAACCCAATCAATAATTGTTTGGATTTTCCCCTAAAGTGGTGCAATCTGTTCCCCACCAACAAGGTGTCCCAGATAAACCACCTTACCCTGCCCTATCTGGCACTTTGAAGCCTTGATAGTGAGGCCTGCCTTTTGCAGGGCCTCCAAAACTTTCCATAGGTGGACCAGGTGATCATCCCAGCTGGAGCTAAAGACAGCTATATCGTCCAAATATGCTGCACTGAAAGCTTCCAGCCCTTGCAGGACTGTGTTCACTAACCTCTGAAAAGTGGCAGGTGCATTTTTCAAACCAAAAGGCATTACAGTAAACTGGTAATGTCCTCCAATGGTAGAAAATGCAGTCTTAGGTTTAGCATCTTCTGACAATTTGATCTGCCAATACCCTGCAGTCAAATCAAAAGTGCTTAGATACTTGGCAGATGCCAGTGTATCTATGAGCTCATCTGCCCTGGGTATAGGGTGAGCATCAGTTTTGGTTACCAAGTTGAGACCTCTATAGTCTACACAAAACCGCATTTCCTTCTTTCCATCTTTGGAATGGGGTTTTGGTACCAGTACCACAGGAGAAGCCCATGGACTGTCAGAGTGCTCAACCACTCCTAGTTCTAACATTTTCTGGACCTCTTGCTTTATGCAGTCCCTGACATGGTCAGGCTGCCTATAGATCTTACTTTTGACAGGTAAACTGTCACCAGTATCTATAGTGTGCTCACACCAAGAAGTGGTACCTGGCACAGTAGAGAAGGGTTCAGAGAATTGATCTAGGAGATTTATGCAATTATCTTTCTGCTCAGCAGTAAGACAATCAGCCAAAACTACACCTTCCACAAGAGCATCTTGTTCTGTGGAAGAGAAGAGATCAGGTAGAGGATCACTGTCTTCTTCCTGTCCCTCATCAGTTGCCATGAGCAGGGTGAGATCAGCCCTGTCATAGTAGGGTTTCAGGCGGTTGACATGGAGCACCCTAAGGGGACTCCTGGCAGTGCCTAAGTCAACTAAATAGGTGACTTCTCCCTTCTTTTCAATAATTGTGTGGGGACCACTCCATTTGTCTTGGAGTGCTCTTGGGGCCACAGGCTCCAAGACCAACACTTTCTGCCCTGGTTGGTACTGAACCAAAACAGCCTTCTGATCATGCCATTGCTTCTGGAGCTCTTGGCTGGCCTGAAGGTTTTTACTGGCCTTTTTCATGTACTCAGCCATCCTTGATCTGAGGCCAAGTACATAATCCACAATATCCTGCTTAGGAGCTTTTAAAGGTTGTTCCCAACCCTCCTTTACAAGTGTGAGTGGACCCCTAACAGGGTGTCCAAAAAGAAGTTCAAAGGGGCTGAAGCCTACTCCTTTCTGGGGTACCTCCCTGTAGGCAAAAAGGAGGCATGGTAGAAGGATATCCCATCTCCTGCGGAGTTTTTCAGGGAGACCCATAATCATGCCTTTGAGAGTTTTATTAAATCTCTCCACCAGTCCATTTGTTTGTGGATGATAGGGTGTTGTGAACTTGTACGTTACACCACACTCCTTCCACATGGCCTTTAAGTATGCAGACATGAAATTACTTCCCCTGTCTGATACTACTTCCTTTGGGAAGCCCACCCTGGAAAATATTCCCAGGAGGGCCTTTGCCACTGCAGGTGCTGTAGTGGTCCTTAAAGGAATAGCTTCAGGATATCTTGTGGCATGGTCCACTACCACCAAGATAAATCTATTGCCTGAAGCAGTAGGAGGGTCAAGGGGGCCAACTATGTCAACCCCTACCCTTTCAAAGGGAACCCCAACCACAGGCAGTGGAATAAGGGGTGCCTTTGGGGTGCCACCTGTCTTGCCACTGGCTTGACAGGTTTCACAGGACTTACAAAATTCCTTTGTGTCCTCAGACATCCTAGGCCAATGAAACAATGGAACCAATCTGTCCCAAGTTTTCATTTGACCCAGGTGTCCAGCTAGGGGAATGTCATGTGCCAGGGTTAGGAGGAACTTTCTGTACTCCTGAGGAATCACTAATCTCCTGGCAGCTCCAGGTTTAGGATCCCTATGCTCAGTGTACAAGAGGTTGTCCTCCCAGTAAACTCTGTGAGAGTCACTGACATCCCCATTAGCCTGTTTGACAGCTTGCTGTCTGAGACCCTCTAATGTGGGACAGGTTTGCTGTGCCACACTCAGCTCCTCTCTGGCAGGCCCCCCTTCACCCAAAAGCTCAGCAGTGTCTGCTTCCAGCTCCTCTGGTGTAGGTTCTGCACAGGGAGGGAATTCTTCTTCCTCAGAAGTAGAAACCACTGTAGAGGGATGTGAGAAGGTAGCCTCTTTCTAGCCTTGTTACCCCCACTTTTGGCCTGTTTGTGAGTGTATGTCAGGGTGTTTGTCACTGTTTTCACTGTCTCACTGGGATCCTGATAGCCAGGCCTCAGTGCTCATAGTGAAAACACCATGGCCCATATTTATACTTTTTGACGCTAAACTGCGCTAACACAGTTTAGCGTCAAAAAATTTAGCGCCGTCTAACGCCATTCTGAAGCGCCATGCGGGCGCCGTATTTATGGAATGGCGTTAGCCGGCGCAAGCGGACCGGCGCTGCCTGGTGTGCGTGGAAAAAAACCACGTAGACCAGGCAGCGCCGGCGTAGGGGGAAAATGGCGTTAGGGCGTCTTAAAATTTGGCAAGTCAGGTTGAGGCAAAAAAATCGCCTCAACCCGATTTGCGCCATTTTTTTGTGACGCCCAGACGCCATTTAAATGACTCCTGTCTTAGTAAAGACAGGAGTCATGCCCCCTTGCCCAATGGCCATGCCCAGGGGACTTGTGTCCCCTGGGCATGGTCATTGGGCATAGTGGCATGTAGGGGGGCACAAATAAGGCCCCCCTATGCCACCAAAAAAAATTAAAAAAAATAAAAATTTATACTTACCTGAACTTACCTGTACTTCACTGGGATGGGTCCCTCCATCCTTGGGGGTCCTCCTGGGGTGGGCAAGGGTGGCAGGGGGGGTCCCTGGGGGCAGGGGAGGGCACCTGTGGGCTCATTTTGAGCCCACAGGCCCCTCAACGCCTACCCTGACCCAGGCGTTAAAAAGTGGCGCAAATGCGGGGTTTTTTGCCCCGCCCACTCCCGGGCGTGATTTTTGCCCGGGAGTATAAATACGACGCATTTGCGTCGCCGTCATTTTTTTAGACGGGAACGCCTTCCTTGCATCTCATTAACGCAAGGAAGGCGTTCACGCAAAAAAATGACGCTATTTGCCCATACTTTGGCGCTAGACGCGTCTAACGCCAAAGTATAAATATGGCGTTAGTTTTGCGCCGAATTTGCGTCGAAAAAAACGACGCAAATTCGGCGCAAACGAAGTATAAATACGGGCCCATGTTTTCAGTATGGTTGTTATGTGTCACTGGGATCCTGCTAGTCAGGACCCCAGTGCTCATAGGTTTGTGGCCTATATGTATGTGTCACTGGGACCCTGTCACACAGGGCCCCAGTGCTCATAGGTGTGCATGTATATGTTCCCTGTGTGGTGCCTAACTGTCTCACTGAGGCTCTGCTAACCAGAACCTCAGTGGTTATGCTCTCTCATTACTTTTAAATTGTCACTAACAGGCTAGTGACCATTTTTACCAATTTACATTGGCTTACTGGAACACCCTTATAATTCCCTAGTATATGGTACTGAGGTACCCAGGGTATTGGGGTTCCAGGAGATCCCTATGGGCTGCAGCATTTCTTTTGCCACCCATAGGGAGCTCTGACAATTCTTACACAGGCCTGCCACTGCAGCCTGAGTGAAATAACGTCCACGTTATTTCACAGCCATTTTACACTGCACTTAAGTAACTTATAAGTCACCTATATGTCTAACCTTTACCTGGTAAAGGTTAGGTGCAAAGTTACTTAGTGTGAGGGCACCCTGGCACTAGCCAAGGTGCCCCCACATTGTTCAGAGCCAATTCACTGAACTTTGTGAGTGCGGGGACACCATTACACGCGTGCACTACATATAGGTCACTACCTATATGTAGCTTCACCATGGTAACTCCGAATATGGCCATGTAACATGTCTATGATGATGGAATTGCCCCCTCTATGCCATCCTGGCATTGTTGGTACAATTCCATGATCCCAGTGGTCTGTAGCACAGACCCTGGTACTGCCAGACTGCCCTTCCTGGGGTTTCTCTGCAGCTGCTGCTGCTGCCAACCCCTCAGACAGGCAGCTGCCCTCCTGGGGTCCAGCCAGGCCTGGCCCAGGATGGCAGAACAAAGAACTTCCTCTGAGAGAGGGTGTGACACCCTCTCCCTTTGGAAAATGGTGTGAAGGCAGGGGAGGAGTAGCCTCCCCCAGCCTCTGGAAATGCTTTGTTGGGCACAGATGTGCCCAATTCTGCATAAGCCAGTCTACACCGGTTCAGGGACCCCTTAGCCCCTGCTCTGGCGCGAAACTGGACAAAGGAAAGGGGAGTGACCACTCCCCTGACCTGCACCTCCCCTGGGAGGTGTCCAGAGCTCCTCCAGTGTGCTCCAGACCTCTGCCATCTTGGAAACAGAGGTGCTGCTGGCACACTGGACTGCTCTGAGTGGCCAGTGCCACCAGGTGACGTCAGAGACTCCTTGTGATAGGCTCCTTCAGGTGTTAGTAGCCTATCCTCTCTCCTAGGTAGCCAAACCCTCTTTTCTGGCTATTTAGGGTCTCTGTCTCTGGGGAAACTTTACATAACGAATGCATGAGCTCAGCCGAGTTCCTCTGCATCTCCCTCTTCACCTTCTGATAAGGAATCGACCGCTGACCGCGCTAGAAGCCTGCAAACCTGCAACATAGTAGCAAAGACGACTACTGCAACTCTGTAACGCTGATCCTGCCGCCTTCTCGACTGTTTTCCTGCTTGTGCATGCTGTGGGGGTAGCCTGCCTCCTCTCTGCACCAGAAGCTCCGAAGAAATCTCCCGTGGGTCGACGGAATCTTCCCCCTGCAACCGCAGGCACCAAAAAGCTGCATTACCGGTCCCTTGGGTCTCCTCTCAGCACGACGAGCGAGGTCCCTCGAATCCAGCGACACCGTCTAAGTGACCCCCACAGTCCAGTGACTCTTCAGCCCAAGTTTGGTGGAGGTAAGTCCTTGCCTCACCTCGCTGGGCTGCATTGCTGGGAACCGCGACTTTGCAAGCTACTCCGGCCCCTGTGCACTTCCGGCGGAAATCCTTCATGCACAGCCAAGCCTGGGTCCACGGCACTCTAACCTGCATTGCACGACTTTCTAAGTTGGTCTCCGGCGACGTGGGACTCCTTTGTGCAACTTTGGCGAGCACCATTTCACGCATCCTCGTAGTGCCTCTTTCTGGCACTTCTCCGGGTTCTACCTGCTTAAGAGAGGGCTCTTTGTCTTGCTCGACGTCCCTTCTCTCTGCAGGTCCAATTTGCGACCTCCTGGTTCCTCCTGGGCCCCAGCAGCGTCCAAAAACGCCAAATGCATGATTTGCGTGTAGCAAGGCTTGTTGGCGTCCATCCGGCGGGAAAACACTTCTGCACGACTCTCCAAGGCGTTGGGGATCCATCCTCCAAAGGGGAAGTCTCTAGCCCTTGTCGTTCCTGCAGTATTCACAGCTCTTCAGCCTAGTAAGAGCTTCTTTGCACCAACCGCCGGCATTTCTTGGGCATCTGCCCATCACCGAGTTGCTTGTGACTTTTGGACTTGGTCCCCTTGTTCCACAGGTACCCTCAGTCAGGAATCCATCGTTGTTGCATTGCTGATTTGTGTTTTCCTTGCATTTTCCCTCTAACACGACTATTTTGTCCTTAGGGGAACTTTGGTGCACTTTGCACTCACTTTTCAGGGTCTTGGGGAGAGTTATTTTTCTAACTCTCACTATTTTCTAATAGTCCCAGCGACCCTCTACAAGGTCACATAGGTTTGGGGTCCATTCGTGGTTCACATTCCACTTTTGGAGTATATGGTTTGTGTTGCCCCTATCCCTATGTTTCCCCATTGCATCCTATTGTAACTATACATTGTTTGCACTGTTTTCTAAGACTATACTGCATATTTTTGCTATTGTGTATATATATCTTGTGTATATTTCCTATCCTCTCACTGAGGGTACACTCTAAGATACTTTGGCATATTGTCATAAAAATAAAGTACCTTTATTTTTAGTATAACTGTGTATTGTGTTTTCTTATGATATTGTGCATATGACACTGAGTGGTACTGTAGTAGCTTCACACGTCTCCTAGTTCAGCCTAAGCTGCTCTGCTAAGCTACCATTATCTATCAGCCTAAGCTGCTAGACACCCTATACACTAATAAGGGATAACTGGGCCTGGTGCAAGGTGCAAGTACCCCTTGGTACTCACTACAAGCCAGTCCAACCTCCTACATTGGTTGTGCAGCGGTGGGATAAGTGCTTTGAGACTACTTACCACTCTTGTCATTGTACTTTTCATAAGAGAAAAATATACAAAACAAGGTCAGTGTATATACACATAGCCAAAAAGTTTTGCATTTCCTCTTTTCACTCTTTTCTAAGTGCTGAAAAGTACTTCTAAACTTTCAAAAAGTTCTTAAAAGTTTAAAAAGTTTTTTTTCTGTCTTGCCAAAAAGTTCTGAAAACTTTTTTCTCTTTGTCTATCACTTTAACTCTCTCTAAAAATGTCTGGCACAGGCCAAAAAGTTGAACTGTCCAAACTTGCATATGATCACCTTAGCTGGAAAGGAGCAAGGAGTCTCTGCATAGAGAGAGGTTTGAGTGTAGGGAAGAATCCTTCCTTAGAACTGTTAATTAATATGCTTAGAGTACAGGATAAGGCCATAAGTGCCCAATCTGTAGAAAAAGTAGCTAATGGTTCTCAATCTGATCCAGGGACTCCCCCAGGAAAAGGTTCAGGAAAGAAACTTCTCAGCCTGCCCATTACTAGACAGTCTAGCATAGTTGGTACAGAGGTTGAATCACATCGTACTGATGATGTGCTCTCACATTATGCTGGTAGCCAAGCTGTTAGGGTGCCCTTGGTAAGGGACAGGTCTCCTTCTGTTCATTCCCATCATACCTCTGTATCTAGAAATGTCCCTCCCACCCACCCTGATGACAGATTGTTAGAAAGGGAGCTCAATAGATTGAGAGTGGAGCAAACCAGACTGAAGCTCAAGAAGCAACAGCTGGATTTGGATAGACAGTCTTTAGAAATAGAGAGGGAAAGACAGAAAATGGGTTTAGATACCCATGGTGGCAGCAGCAGTATTCCCCATAGTCATCCTGCAAAAGAGCATGATTCCAGGAATCTGCACAAGATAGTTCCCCCTTATAAGGAGGGGGATGACATTAACAAGTGGTTTGCTGCACTTGAGAGGGCCTGTGCTGTACAGGATGTCCCTCAAAAGCAGTGGGCTGCTATCCTATGGCTATCATTTAGTGGAAAAGGTAGGGATAGGCTCCTTACTGTGAAAGAAAATGATGCCAATAATTTCCAAGTTCTTAAGAATGCACTCCTGGATGGTTATGGCTTAACCACTGAACAGTACAGGATAAAGTTCAGAGAGACCAAAAAGGAGTCTTCACAAGACTGGGTTGATTTCATTGACCAGGCAGTGAAGGCCTTGGAGGGGTGGTTACATGGTAGTAAAGTTACTGATTATGACAGCCTGTAAAACTTGATCCTGAGAGAGCATATTCTTAATAATTGTGTGTCTGATTTGTTGCACCAGTACTTGGTGGACTCTGATCTGACCTCTCCCCAAGAATTGGGAAAGAAGGCAGACAAATGGGTCAGAACAAGAGTGAACAGAAAAGTTCATACAGGGGGTGACAAAGATGGCAACAAAAAGAAGGATGGTAAGTCTTCTGACAAGGGTGGGGACAAATCTAAAAATGAGTCTTCATCAGGCCCACAAAAACACTCTGGTGGGGGTGGTGGGTCCAAATCCTCCTTTAATCAGAAGAAGGAAAAGAAACCATGGTGCTATTTATGTAAAATAAAAGGCCATTGGACAACAGATCCCAGTTGTCCAAAGAAAGGCACCACAGCTCCTACCACTACAACCCCTACTGCTACACCTAGTGTCCCTACTAATAGCAGTGGTGGTGGGAGCAAACCTACTAATAGCCAATCCAAGGGAGGAGCTGGGCTCACTTTTGGTAATTTAGTTGGGGTTGGTCTGATTAGGGAGACCACAGAGGCTACTTTAGTCTCTGAAGGGGCTATTGATTTAGCCACTTTGGTTGCTTGCCCCCATAACTTGGAGAAGTACAAGCAACTAACCCTAATAAATGGTGTTGAGGTCCAGGCCTACAGGGACACAGGTGCCAGTGTCACAATGGTGATTGAGAAACTGGTGCACCCTGAACAACACATACTTGGACACCAGTACCAAGTAACCGATGCTCACAACATAACACAAAGCCACCCCATGGCTGTTGTAAATCTCAACTGGGGGGGGGTAACTGGTCCAAAGAAAGTTGTGGTAGCTTCAGATTTACCTGTAGACTGTCTATTAGGGAATGATTTGGAGACATCAGCTTGGTCAGATGTGGAGTTGGAGGCCCATGCAGCAATGCTGGGCATTCCAGGGCATATTTTTGCTTTGACAAGGGCTCAGGCCAAAAAGCAAAAAGGACAGGGAAGCTTGGATCCTGGAACAATGGACCAAGTGCTCCCTAAAGCTAGGGCTAGTAGAAGCAAACCACTTCCTACTATCCCTCCCTCTACAGTGGATTCTACTTCTGAGGAAGAAGAATTCCCTCCCTGTGCAGAACCTACACCAGAGGAGCTGGAAGCAGACACTGCTGAGCTTTTGGGTGAAGGGGGGCCTGCCAGAGAGGAGCTGAGTGTGGCACAGCAAACCTGTCCCACATTAGAGGGTCTCAGACAGCAAGCTGTCAAACAGGCTAATGGGGATGTCAGTGACTCTCACAGAGTTTACTGGGAGGACAACCTCTTGTACACTGAGCATAGGGATCCTAAACCTGGAGCTGCCAGGAGATTAGTGATTCCTCAGGAGTACAGAAAGTTCCTCCTAACACTGGCACATGACATTCCCCTAGCTGGACACCTGGGTCAAATGAAAACTTGGGACAGATTGGTTCCATTGTTTCATTGGCCTAGGATGTCAGAGGACACAAAGGAATTTTGTAAGTCCTGTGAAACCTGTCAAGCCAGTGGCAAGACAGGTGGCATGCCAAAGGCACCCCTTATGCCACTGCCTGTGGTTGGGGTTCCCTTTGAAAGGGTAGGGGTTGACATAGTTGGCCCCCTTGACCCTCCTACTGCTTCAGGCAATAGGTTTATCTTGGTGGTAGTGGACCATGCCACAAGATATCCTGAAGCTATTCCTTTAAGGACCACTACAGCACCTGCAGTGGCAAAGGCCCTCCTGGGAATATTTTCCATGCTCTCTCATTTCTTTCCAAATTGTCACTAACAGGCTAGTGACCATTTTTACCAATTTACATTGGCTTACTGGAACACCCTTATAATTCCCTAGTATATGGTACTGAGGTACCCAGGGTATTGGGGTTCCAGGAGATCCCTATGGGCTGCAGCATTTCTTTTGCCACCCATAGGGAGCTCTGACAATTCTTACACAGGCCTGCCACTGCAGCCTGAGTGAAATAACGTCCACGTTATTTCACAGCCATTTTACACTGCACTTAAGTAACTTATAAGTCACCTATATGTCTAACCTTTACCTGGTAAAGGTTAGGTGCAAAGTTACTTAGTGTGAGGGCACCCTGGCACTAGCCAAGGTGCCCCCACATTGTTCAGAGCCAATTCCCTGAACTTTGTGAGTGCGGGGACACCATTACACGCGTGCACTACATATAGGTCACTACCTATATGTAGCTTCACAATGGTAACTCCGAATATGGCCATGTAACATGTCTATGATCATGGAATTGCCCCCTCTATGCCATCCTGGCATAGTTGGCACAATCCCATGATCCCAGTGGTCTGAAGCACAGACCCTGGTACTGCCAAACTGCCCTTCATGGGGTTTCACTGCAGCTGCTACTGCTGCCAACCCCTCAGACAGGCATCTGCCCTCCTGGGGTCCAGCCAGGCCTGGCCCAGGATGGCAGAACAAAGAACTTCCTCTGAGAGAGGGTGTGACACCCTCTCCCTTTGGAAAATGGTGTGAAGGCAGGGGAGGAGTAGCCTCCCCCAGCCTCTGGAAATGCTTTGTTGGGCACAGAGGTGCCCAATTCTGCATAAGCCAGTCTACACCGGTTCAGGGGACCCCTTAGCCCTGCTCTGGCGCGAAACTGGACAAAGGAAAGGGGAGTGACCACTCCCCTGACCTGCACCTCCCCTGGGAGGTGTCCAGAGCTCCTCCAGTGTGCTCCAGACCTCTGCCATCTTGGAAACAGAGGTGCTGCTGGCACACTGGACTGCTCTGAGTGGCCAGTGCCACCAGGTGACGTCAGAGACTCCTTGTGATAGGCTCCTTCAGGTGTTGCTAGCCTATCCTCTCTCCTAGGTAGCCAAACCCTCTTTTCTGGCTATTTAGGGTCTCTGTCTCTGGGGAAACTTTAGATAACGAATGCAAGAGCTCATCCGAGTTCCTCTGCATCTCTCTCTTCACCTTCTGCCAAGGAATCGACTGCTGACCGCGCTGGAAGCCTGCAAACCTGCAACATAGTAGCAAAGACGACTACTGCAACTCTGTAACGCTGATCCTGCCGCCTTCTCGACTGTTTTCCTGCTTGTGCATGCTGTGGGGGTAGTCTGCCTCCTCTCTGCACCAGAAGCTCCGAAGAAATCTCCTGTGGGTCGACGGAATCTTCCCCCTGCAACCGCAGGCACCAAAAAGCTGCATTACCGGTCCCTTGGGTCTCCTCTCAGCACGATGAGCGAGGTCCCTCGAATCCAGCGACTCTGTCCAAGTGACCCCCACAGTCCAGTGACTCTTCAGTCCAAGTTTGGTGGAGGTAAGTCCTTGCCTCACCTCGCTGGGCTGCATTGCTGGGAACCGCGACTTTTGCAGCTACTCCGGCCCCTGTGCACTTCCGGCGGAAATCCTTTGTGCACAGCCAAGCCTGGGTCCACGGCACTCTAACCTGCATTGCATGACTTTCTAAGTTGGTCTCCGGCGACGTGGGACTCCTTTGTGCAACTTCGGCGAGCACCGTTTCACGCATCATCTTAGTGCCTGTTTCTGGCACTTCTCCGGGGGCTACCGGCTTTAGAGAGGGCTCCTTGTCTTGCTCGACGTCCCCTCTCTCTGCTGGTCCAATTTGCTACCTCCTGGTCCCTCCTGGGCCTCAGCAGCGTCCAAAAACGCTAACCGCACGATTTGCAGCTAGCAAGGCTTGTTGGCGTTCTTTCGGCGAGAATACACTTCCGCACGACTCTACAAGGCGAGAGGGATCCGTCCTCCAAAGGGGAAGTCTCTAGTCCTTTGCGTTCCTGCAGAAACCTCAGCTTCTTCTGTCCAGTAGAAGCTTCTTTGCACCCGCAGCTGGCATTTCCTGGGCAGTTGCCCATCTCCGACTTGCTTGTGACTTTTGGACTTGGTCCCCTTGTTCCACAGGTACCCTAGATTGGAAATCCACAGTTGTTGCATTGCTGGTTTGTGTCTTTCCTGCATTATTCCTCTAACACGACTTCTTTGTCGTTAGGGGAACTTTAGTGCACTTTGCACTCACTTTTCAGGGTCTTGGGGAGGGTTATTTTTCTAACTCTCACTATTTTCTAATAGTCCCAGCGACCCTCTACAAGGTCACATAGGTTTGGGGTCCATTCGTGGTTCGCATTCCACTTTTGGAGTATATGGTTTGTGTTGCCCCTATCCCTATGTTTCCCCATTGCATCCTATTGTAACTATACATTGTTTGCACTGTTTTCTAAGACTATACTGCATATTTTTGCTATTGTGTATATATATCTTGTGTATATTTCCTATCCTCTCACTGAGGGTACACTCTAAGATACTTTGGCATATTGTCATAAAAATAAAGTACCTTTATTTTTAGTATAACTGTGTATTGTGTTTTCTTATGATATTGTGCATATGACACTAAGTGGTACTGTAGTAGCTTCACCCGTCTCCTAGTTCAGCCTAAGCTGCTCTGCTAAGCTACCATTATCTATCAGCCTAAGCTGCTAGACACCCTATACACTAATAAGGGATAACTGGGCCTGGTGCAAGGTGCAAGTACCCCTTGGTACTCACTACAAGCCAGTCCAGCCTCCTACATTGGTTGTGCAGCGGTGGGATAAGTGCTTTGAGACTACTTACCACTCTTGTCATTGTACTTTTCATAAGAGAAAAATTTACAAAACAAGGTCAGTGTATATACACATAGCCAAAAAGTTTTGCATTTCCTCTTTTCACTCTTTTCTAAGTGCTGAAAAGTACTTCTAACTTTCTAAAAAGTTCTAAAAAGTTTAAAAAGTTTTTTTTCTCTGTCTTTCTAAAAGCTCTGACAAACTTTTTATCTTTTACTATCACTTTAACTCTCTCTAAAAAATGTCTGGCACAGGCCAAAATGTTGATCTGTCCAAACTTGCATATGATCACCTTAGCTGGAAAGGAGCAAGGAGTCTCTGCATAGAGAGAGGTTTGAGTGTAGGGAAGAATCCTTCCTTAGAACTGTTGATTAACATGCTTAGAGTACAGGATAAGGCCATAAGTGCCCCATCTGTTGAAAAAGTAGCTAATGGTTCGCAATCTGATCCAGGGACTCCCCCAGGAAAAGATTCAGGAAAGAAACTTCCTAGCCTGCCCATTACTAGACAGTCTAGCATAGTTGGTAATGATGATGAGCCACACCATATAAATAGTGTTGTCTCACATCATAGCAAAAGCATTTATTCTCACCATACTGGTAGTGATGTTTCTGTTAGCCAAGCTGTTAGGGTGGCTTCTGTAAGGGACAGGTCTCCTTCTGTCCATTCTCACCATACTTCTTTTTCAAGGCATGTCCCTCCCACCCACCCTGATGACAGATTGTTAGAAAGGGAGCTCAATAGATTGAGAGTGGAACAAACCAGACTGAAGCTCAAGAAGCAACAGCTGGATTTGGATAGACAGACTTTAGAAGTAGAGAAGGAGAGACAGAAACTGGGTTTAGAAACCCATGGTGGCAGCAGCAGTATTCCCCATAGTCATCCTGCAAAAGAGCATGATTCCAGGAATCTGCACAAGATAGTTCCCCCTTACAAGGAGGGGGATGACATTAACAAGTGGTTTTCTGCACTTGAGAGGGCCTGTGTTGTACAAGATGTCCCTCAAAGGCAGTGGGCTGCTATCCTATGGCTATCATTTAGCCTGGCCTGGCCCAGGATGGCAGAACAAAGAACTTCCTCTGAGAGAGGGTGTGACACCCTCTCCCTTTGGAAAATGGTGTGAAGGCAGGGGAGGAGTAGCCTCCCCCAGCCTCTGGAAATGCTTTGTTGGGCACAGATGTGCCCAATTCTGCATAAGCCAGTCTACACCAGTTCAGGGACACCTTAGCCCCTGCTCTGGCGCGAAACTGGACAACGGAAAGGGGAGTGACCACTCCCCTGACCTGCACCTCCCCTGGGAGGTGTCCAGAGCTCCTCCAGTGTGCTCCAGACCTCTGCCATCTTGGAAACAGAGGTGCTGCTGGCACACTGGACTGCTCTGAGTGGCCAGTGCCACCAGGTGACGTCAGAGACTCCTGCTGATAGGCTCCTTCAGGTGTTAGTAGCCTTTCCTCTCTCCTAGGTAGCCAAACCCTCTTTTCTGGCTATTTAGGGTCTCTGTCTCTGGGGAAACTTTAGATAACGAATGCATGAGCTCAGCCGAGTTCCTCTGCATCTCTCTCTTCACCTTCTGATAAGGAAACGACCGCTGACCGCGCTGGAAGCCTGCAAACCTGCAACATAGTAGCAAAGACGACTACTGCAACTCTGTAACGCTGATCCTGCCGCCTTCTCGACTGTTTTCCTGCTTGTGCATGCTGTGGGGGTAGCCTGCCTCCTCTCTGCACCAGAAGCTCCGAAGAAATCTCCCGTGGGTCGACGGAATCTTCCCCCTGCAACCGCAGGCACCAAAAAGCTGCATCACCGGTCCCTTGGGTCTCCTCTCAGCACGACGAGCGAGGTCCCTCGAATCCAGCAACACTGTCCAAGTGACCCCCACAGTCCAGTGACTCTTCAGCCCAAGTTTGGTGGAGGTAAGTCCTTGCCTCACCTCGCTGGGCTGCATTGCTGGGAACCGCGACTTTGCAGCTACTCTGGCCCCTGTGCACTTCCGGCAGAAATCCTTTGTGCACAGCCAAGCCTGGGTCCACGGCACTCTAACCTGCATTGCACGACTTTCTAAGTTGGTCTCCGGCGACGTGGGACTCCTTTGTGCAACTTCGGCGAGCACCGTTTCACGCATCTTCGTAGTGCCTGTTTCTGGCACTTCTGCGGGGGCTACCTGCTTCAGTGAGGGCTTTTTGTCTTGATCGACGTCCCCTCTCTCTACAGGTCCAATTTGCGACCTCCTGGTCCCTCCTGGGCCCCAGCAGCGTCCAAAAACGCCAAACGCATGATTTGCGTGTAGCAAGGCTTGTTGGCGTCTTTCCGGCGGGAAAACACTTCTGCACAACTCTCCAAGGAGAGCGGGATCCGTCCACCAAAGGGGAAGTCTCTAGCCCTTTTCGTTCCTGCAGAAACCTCAGCTTCTTCTGTCCAGTCGAAGCTTCTTTGCACCCGCAGCTGGCATTTCCTGGGCATCTGCCCATCTCCGACTTGCTTGTGACTTTTGGACTTGGTCCCCTTGTTCCACAGGTACCCTAGATTGGAAATCCACAGTTGTTGCATTGCTGGTTTGTGTCTTTCCTGCATTATTCCTCTAACACGACTCTTTTGTCCTTAGGGGAACTTTAGTGCACTTTGCACTCACTTTTCAGGGTCTTGGGGAGGGTTATTTTTCTAACTCTCACTATTTTCTAATAGTCCCAGCGACCCTCTACAAGGTCACATAGGTTTGGGGTCCATTCGTGGTTCGCATTCCACTTTTGGAGTATATGGTTTGTGTTGCCCCTATCCCTATGTTTCCCCATTGCATCCTATTGTAACTATACATTGTTTGCACTGTTTTCTAAGACTATACTGCATATTTTTGCTATTGTGTATATATATCTTGTGTATATTTCCTATCCTCTCACTGAGGGTACACTCTAAGATACTTTGGCATATTGTCAGAAAAATAAAGTACCTTTATTTTTAGTATAACTGTGTATTGTGTTTTCTTATGATATTGTGCATATGACACTAAGTGGTACTGTGGTAGCTTCACACGTCTCCTAGTTCAGCCTAAGCTGCTCTGCTAAGCTACCATTATCTATCAGCCTAAGCTGCTAGACACCCTATACACTAATAAGGGATAACTGGGCCTGGTGCAAGGTGCAAGTACCCCTTGGTACTCACTACAAGCCAGTCCAGCCTCCTACACAGAAGTTGGGGTTAGGACCCCATGGTGGCAGCAGCAGTATTCCAAATAGTCATCCTGCAAAAGAGCATGATTCTAGGAATCTGCACAAGATAGTTCCCCCTTACAAGGAGGGGGATGACATTAACAAGTGGTTTGCTGCACTTGAGAGGGCCTGTGTTGTACAGGAGGTCCCTCAAAGGCAGTGGGCTGCTATCCTATGGCTATCTTTCAGTGGAAAGGGTAGGGATAGGCTCCTTACTGTGAAGGAAAGTGATGACAATAATTGTACAGTTCTTAAGAATGCACTCCTTGATGTTTATGGCTTAACCACTGAACAGTACAGGATGAAGTTCAGAGAAACCAAAAAGGAGTCTTCACAAGACTGGGTAGACTTTGTTGACCATTCAGTGAAGGCCTTGGAGGGGTGGTTACATGGCAGTAAAGTTTCTGACTATGAAAGCCTGTATAACTTAATCCTGAGAGAGCATATTCTTAGTAATTGTTTGTCTGATTTGTTACACCAGTACCTGGTAGACTCTGATCTGACCTCTCCCCAAGAATTGGGAAAGAAGGCAGACAAATGGGTCAGAACAAGGGTGAACAGAAAAGTTCATACAGGGGGTGACAAGGATGGCAAGAAGAAAGATGGTGAGAAATCTCAAGATGAGCATGGGGAGAAGGGTAAAACCAAAGATCCTTCTTCTAATCTTAAACACTCTTCAGGGTATGGGGATAAAACTAATTCTTCCTCTTCTTCACAACCTGCACACATTAAAAAGTCTTGGTGCTTTGTGTGTAAAAACAGAGGCCATAGGCCAGGGGATAAGTCCTGTCCAGGTAAACCCCCTGAGCCTACCACCACTAATACATCAAGCTCTAGTGCCCCTAGCAGTAGTGGTACTAGTGTGGGACTGCTGGCAACAGTCAAATTAAGGGTGTAGTTGGGTTCACTTATGGGTCCATCATAGAAACTAGGGTAGTCAGTCCCAAGACAGTTTCTGTCACACCTAGTGGCATTGGCCTTGCCACACTGGGTGCTTGTCCCCTTACAATGGATAAGTACAGGCAGACAGTTTCAATAAATGGTGTTGAGGCCTTCGCCTACAGGGACACAGGTGCCAGTATCACTTTGGTGACTGAAAACCTAGTGGCTCCTGAACAACACATCATTGGACAACAGTATAAAATTACTGATGTCCATAACTCCACTAAGTTTCTTCCCTTAGCTATAATTCAGTTTAGTTGGGGTGGAGTTACTGGCCCTAAGCAGGTGGTGGTATCACCAAGCTTACCTATAGACTGTCTCTTAGGTAATGACCTAGAGGCCTCAGGTTGGGCTGATGTAGAGTTTTATACCCATGCAGCCATGCTGGGTATCCCTGAGGAATTGTTCCCTCTCATTTCTACTTAAATGAAAAAGCAAAGGAGAGAAGGCCTGAAAACTCAGTCTCCCTCTCCAACAACAGGTAAAAAGGGTATCACAGTATCCCCTAACCACCCTACCATTCAGGATACCATTCCTGTGGTGGGAGAAACCTCTCCTGGGGTGGCACCTGTTCCAAGGGAATCATCAGCTGGCATAGCTGGACTCCCTGAGGTGGAAGTACCTCTCTGTGGGATAACTAACATTGGTGAGAAAAAGAGCACCATTTTAGTTGACATGGAGCATCCCTCCAACCCTCCCAGAGAAACTTTAGTGCAGAAACCCTGCACTGCCTCACAACACTTAGGACAGCATTCCTGCCCTGGTGTGGAGCTCATAGGACAGCATCCCTGCCCTGCTCCAACTAAAGAGAAACAGCATCCCTGTTCTCTCTTCCAGCCATATGGACAAAGTTTTTGCCCAGCTATGGCTTTACTGAGACAGCATCCCTGTCTGTCATTCTCATCACTAGAAATAGGTTCAGTGGATAATTCCCACTGCTCTAAACTAAAACTTACTGATAGAAACTCTGAAAATATATCTTCACATTGTTGCTTAGCTAAAGAACTTCAAACAGGGTGGTTTACATCCCCACGGGGAAGAAACCATATAGTGGATGATAAAGGGAGTAACCAGTCTATTGCAGAGCTACTCTCTACTTATCACCACTTAGACAATAAAGTCTCAACTGGCGAAGGTTAGCCTTATTGTCCTTCGTTTGGGGGGGTGTTGTGGGAGAAAGTAGCCTCTTTCTAGCCTTGTTACACCCACTTTTGGCCTGTTTGTGAGTACTACTGCGACCTTGTAACGCTGATCCTGCCGCCTTCTCGACTGTTTTCCTGGTGGTGTATGCTGTGGGGGTAGTCTGCCTCCTCTCTGCACTAGAAGCTCCGAAGAAATCTCCTGTGGGTCGACTGAATCTTCCCCTGCAACCGCAGGCACCAAAGAACTGCATCACCGGTCCTCTGGGTCTCCTTTCAGCACAACGAGCGAGGTCCCTTGAACTCAGCAACTCTGTCCAAGTGACTCCCACAGTCCAGTGACTCTTCAGTCCAAGTTTGGTGGAGGTAAGTCCTTGCCTCCCCACGCTAGACTGCATTGCTGGGAACCGCGTGTTTTGCAGCTACTCCGGCTCCTGTACACTCTTCGAGGCTTTCCTTTGTGCACAGCCAAGCCTGGGTCCCCGGCACTCTAACCTGCATTGCACAACGTCCTGAGTTGTCCTCCGGCGTCGTGGGACTCTCTTGTGCAACTTCGGGTGAGTACCGATTCACTCCACTTCGTAGTGCCTGTTCTGGCACTTCTGCGGGTGCTTCTTGCTTCTCAGTGGGCTCCTTGTCTTGCTGGATGCCCCCTCTGTCTCCTCACGCAATTGGCGACATCCTGGTCCATCCTGGGCCACAGCAGCATACAAATACCCTAACCGCGAGCTTTGCAGCTAGCAAGGCTTGTTTGCAATCTTTCTGCGGGAAAAGACTTCTGCACGACTCTTCACAATGTGGGACATCCATCCTCCAAAGGGGAAGTTTCTAGCCCTTGTCGTTCTTGCAGAATCCTCAGCTTCTACCATCCAGTGGCAGCTTCTTTGCACCCACAGCTGGCATTTCCTGGGCATCTGCCCACTCCCGACTTGATTGTGACTTTTGGACTAGGTCCCCTTGTTCCACAGGTACTCTCGTCTGGAAATCCATCGTTGTTGCATTGCTGGTGTTTGTCTTCCTGGCAGAATTCCCCTTCTGTGCTCTTTGGGGAACTTAGGTTCAGTTTACACCCACTTTTCAGGGTCTTGGGGTGGGCTATTTTTCTAACCCTCACTATTTCCTTACAGTCCCAGCGACCCTCTACAAGGTCACATAGATTTGGGGTCCATTCGTGGTTCGCATTCCACTTCTAGAGTATATGGTTTGTGTTGCCCCTATCCCTATGTGCCCCCATTACATTCTATTGTGACTATACATTGTTTGCACTGTTTGCTATTGCTATTACTGCATATTTTGGTATTGTGTACATATATCTTGTGTATATTTGCTATCCTCATACTTATGGTACTCACTGAGATACTTTGGCATATTGTCATAAAAATAAAGTACCTTTATTTTTAGTATATCTGTGTATTGTGTTTTCTTATGATATTGTGCATATGACACTAGTGGTACTGTAGGAGCATCACTCGTCTCCTAGTTTAGCCTAAGCTGCTCTGCTAAGCTACCTTTTCTATCAGCCTAAGCTGCTAGACACCCCTCTACACTAATAAGGGATACCTGGACCTGGTGGAAGGTGTAAGTACCCCTTGGTACCCAGTACAAGCCAGGCCAGCCTCCTACACCTACTACCCCAAAAGGACACAATAGTAGTGATAGGGGGATTCTGCAAGAACCACAAACACCAGCAAAGCACTGAAGACGGATTCCTGGACCTGAGGACCTGCAAGGCAAGGGGACCAAGTCAAAGAGTCGCGATAGTGTCCAGCGGGGGCAGGAGCCCAGGGAACCACGGATGAAGGTGCAAGGAAGCTGCCTCAGGATAGAAGAAGCTTAGGATTCTGCAACAACGAAGAGAGCTAGGAACTTCCCCTTTGGATGGAAGATGCCCCACGGCGTGTTGAAGGTTGCAGAAGTGTTCCCATGTAGAAATACCGCAAACAAGCCTTGCTAGCTGCAAGGGTCACGGTAGAGATTTTTGGGTACTGCTGGGGACCAGGAAGGACTAGGATGTCGCCCCTTGGAGGAGGAGACAGAGGGGGCGCTCTTCAACTCAGAGAGCCCACACAGAAGCAGGCAGCACCCGCAGAAGTGCTGGAGCAGGCACTTAGAATATTTGTGAACCGGAGCTGGTTCAGAGTCACAAACGAAGGTCAACTCAGAGGGTTGAGCATTGTAGGATGGAGTGCTGGGGACCCAGGCTAGGCTGTGCACGAAGGAATCCTTGGAGGAGTGCACAGGAGCGGGAGCAGCTGCAAATCACGCGGTACCCAGCAATGCAGTCTAGCGTGGGGAGGCAAGGACTTACCTCGACCAAACTTGGACTGAAGGATCACTGGACTGTGGGAGTCACTTGGATAGAGTTCCTGTGTTCCAGGGACCACGCTCGTCAGGATGAGAGGGGACCCAGAGGACCGATGATGCAGTCTTTTGATGCCTGCGTTAGCAGGGGGAAGATTCCGTCGACCCACGCCAGATTTCTTCTTGGCTTCCAGTACAGGGTGAAGGCAGGTGACCTTCAGAGCATGCACCACCAGGAAACAGTCAAGAAAGCCGGCAGGATTAGGCGCTACAATGTTGCTGGTAGTCACTGTAAGAGGCTGGACTGGCTTGTAGTGAGTACCAAGGTGTACTTACACCTTGCACCAGGCACAGGTATCCCTTATTAGTGTAGAGGGGTGTCTAGCAGTTTAGGCTGATAGAAAAGGCGTTACAAGGTCGCAGTAGTCGTCTTTGCTACTTTGTTGCAGTTTTGCAGGCTTCCAGAGCAGTCAGCGGTCGATTCCTTGGCAGAAGGTGAAGAGAGAGATGCAGAGGAACTCTGATGAGCTCTTGCATTCGTTATCTAAAGAATTCCTCAACGCAGAGACCCTAAATAGCCAGAAAAGGAGGTTTGGCTACTTAGGAGAGAGGATAGGCTAGCAACACCTGAAGGAGCCTATCAGAATGAGTCTCTGACGTCACCTGCTGGCACTGGCCACACAGAGCAGTCCAGTGTGCCAGCAGCATCTCTGTTTCCAAGATGCCAGAGGTCTGGAGCACACTGGAGGAACTCTGGGCACCTCCCAGGGGAGGTGCAGGTCAGGGGAGTGGTCACTCCCCTTTCCTTTGTCCAGTTTCGCGCCAGAGCAGGGCTGGGGGATCCCTGAACCGGTGTAGACTGGCTTATGCAGAAATGGGCACCATCTGTGCCCATGAAAGCATTTCCAGAGTCTGGGGAAGGCTACTCCTCCCCAGCCCTAACACCTTTTTCCGAAGGGAGAGGGTTTAACACCCTCTCTCTGAGGAAGTCCTTTGTTCTGCCTTCCTGGGCCAAGCCTGGCTGGACCCCAGGAGGGCAGAAACCTGTCTGAGGGGTTGGCAGCAGCAGCAGCTGCAGTGAAACCCTGGGAAAGGTTGTTTGGCAGTCCCCGGGTCTGAGCTAGAGACTCAGGGGATCATGGAATTGTCTCCCCAATGCCAGAATGGCATTGGGGTGACAATTCCATGATCTTAGACATGTTACATGGCCATGTTCGGAGTTACCATTGTGACGCTATACATATGTCGTGACATATGTATAGTGCACGTGTGTAATGGTGTCCCCGCACTCACAAAGTCCGGGGAATTTGCCCTGAACAATGTGGGAGCACCTTGGCTAGTGCCAGGGTGCCCACACACTAAGTAACTTAGCACCCAACCTTTACCAGGTAAAGGTTAGACATATAGGTGACTTATAAGTTACTTAAGTGCAGTGGTAAATGGCTGTGAAATAACGTGGACGTTATTTCACTCAGGCTGCAAGGGCAGGCCTGTGTAAGAATTGTCAGAGCTCCCTATGGGTGGCAAAAGAAATGCTGCAGCCCATAGGGATCTCCTGGAACCCCAATACCCTGGGTACCTCAGTACCTTATACTAGGGAATTATAAGGGTGTTCCAGTATGCCAATGTAAATTGGTGAAATTGGTCACTAGCCTGTTAGTGACAATTTGGAAAGAAATGTGAGAGCATAACCACTGAGGTTCTGGATAGCAGAGCCTCAGTGAGACAGTTAGTCATAACACAGGTAACACATACAGGGCACACTTATGAGCACTGGGGACCTGGCTGGCAGGGTCCCAGTGACACATACAACTAAAACAACATATATACAGTGAAATATAGGGGTAACATGCCAGGCAAGATGGTACTTTCCTACAGTAGGTGTACTTTACTCCTACTTTTCAGGGTCTTGGGGTGGGGTATCTTGGACACCCTGACTGTTTTCTTACAGTCCCAGCGACCCTCTACAAGCTCCCATAGGTCTGGGGTCCATTTGTGATTCGCATTCCACTCTTGGAGTATATGGTTTGTGTTGCCCCTAGACCTATGTTCACCTATTGCATCCTGTTGTAATTCTACACTGTTTGCAATACTTTTCTTACTAATGCTTACCTGTTTTGGGTTTGTGTCTTGTACATATGACTTGTGTATATTACTTACCTTCTAACTGAGGGTACTCACTGAGATACTTTTGGCATATTGTCATAAAAATAAAGTACCTTTATTTTTAGTAACTCTGAGTATTGTGTTTTCTTATGATATTATGCTATATGATATAAGTGGTATAGTAGGAGCTTTGCATGCCTCCTAGTTCAGCCTAAGCTGCTTTGCCATAGCTACCTTCTATCAGCCTAAGCTGCTAGAAACACCTCTATTCTACTAATAAGGGATAACTGGACCTGGCACAGGGTGTAAGTACCACAAGGAACCCACTATAAGCCAGGCCAGCCTCCTACATTGGTGGTGCACCGGTGGGATAAGTACTTGCAACTGCTTTACCACTTTGCCATTTGGTACTTTTCATAAGAGAATCATATACCAAAGAGTTCAGTATATGTACACTTAACCAAAACTGTTTACTTTTCTACTCTAAAAATGTTAACGAAGTTTCTAAAAAGTTTTGAAAACTTCTAAAAGTTTTCCCAAGATTTGAAAATGTTTTCTCTCTGTGCTTTCTAAAGTTCTAAAACTTGTTCTCTCACTATCCTTAAACCTTTGCCTATCATGTCTGTAGTATAGCCCACTCCCCAAACTGTTAATGCAACATATGAGAGTTTGAACTATAAAAGTTTGAGGGGTCTCTCCCTGGATAGAGGTTTGAGTATAGGTAAGAATCCTACAAAAGAGTTTCTCTTTAACATGCTCATTGTAGATGACCAGAACCAGTCTGGCCCATCCCAGGAGAGGTTAGAAAATGGGTAAGCTTCCCAGTCAGACTCAAAGAACTTCCCTGAAGAAGCTGGGGAGGGTTCTAACAAGGTCCTGCCCCCTAGCAGGGCACTTAGTGACACTGGCAGTGTTAGAGGGTCCCACACCAGTAGGGCATCTTTCACCCTTAGAGGCCAGGTTACTAGGGTCCAGATAGTTAGGGACAGGTCTACCTCTGAAACTTCCCACATTTCCTCTGTGTCCATACATTCCCAAGCCACCCACCCTGAGGGTAACTTAATGGAGAGGGAACTCAGAAAGATGAGGGTAGAAGAGACCAGACTGAAGCTTAAACACCAGCAGCTGGCCTTAGATATGGAATCCCTAGACATAGAGAGGGAAAGACAGAGGTTGGGGTTAGTTCCCCATGGTGGCAGCAGCAGTGTTTCAGATAGTAATCCTGTTAGAGTGCAAGATTCCAGAAACCTGCATAAGATAGTCCCCCCTTACAAGGAGGGGGATGACATTAATAAGCGGTTTGCTGCATTTGAGAGGGCCTGTATGGTACAGTTGGTCCCTCAAAGGCAGTGGGCTGCTATCTTGTGGCTATCTTTCACTATAAAGGGTAGGGATTGGCTCCTTACTGTCAGAGAAAGTGATGCCAATAATTACAAAGTTTTGAAAGATGCACTCTTGGATGGATTTGGCTTAACCACTGAACAATACAGGATTAAGTTCAGAGACACCAGAAAAGAGTCTTCTCAAGACTGGACAGATTTTGTGGACTGTTCAGTGAAGGCCTTGGAAGGGTGGTTGCATGGCAGTAAAGTTTCTGACTATGAAAGCCTGTATAATCTTATTCTGAGAGGGCATATTATTAACAATTGTGTGTCTGACTTGTTACACCAATACCTAGTAGACTCTGATCTGACCTCTCCCCAAGAACTGTGAAAGAAGGCAGACAAATGGGTCAGAACAAGGGTGAACAGAAAAGTTAATGCAGGGGGTGACGAGGATGGCAAGAAGAAGGATGGTAAGTCTTCTGAGAAGGGTGGGGACAAAGGTAAGCATTCTGAGTCTTCATCAGGCCCACAAAACTCCTCTGGGGGTGGTGGGGCCAAATCCTCTTCAAACAATCAGAAAAAGCCTTGGTGTTATTTGTGTAAAGTCAAAGGCCATCGGGCAAGTGATTCCACTTGCCCAAAGAAAAACACCAAACCTCCCACCACCACAACCCCTGCTGCAACCAGTAGTGCCCCTAGTAATAGCAGTGGTGGTGGGAAGTCTACTACTAATAGCCAATCCAAGGGTGTAGCTGGGCTCACTATTGGCAATGTAGTTGGGGTTGGTCTCGTTAGGGAGACCACAGAGGCTGTTTTATTCTCTGATGGTGGCACTGATTTTGCCACCTTGGTTGCTTGTCCCCTTAATATGGGTAAGTACAAGCAACTTCCCCTAATCAATGGTGTTGAGGTTGAGGTCTACAGGGACACAGGAGCCAGTGTAACTATGGTGATAAAAAAACTGGTCCACCCTGATCAACACCTACTTGGTCAGCAGTACCAAGTGACGGATGCTCAAAACAACACTCTTAGTCACCCATGGCTGTTGTGAATCTCAACTGTGTGGGGGGGGGGTTACTGGTCCAAAGAAAGTTGTAGTAGCCACTGAATTACCTGTAGACTGCCTACTAGGGAATGATTTGGAAACATCAGCTTGGGCAGAAGTGGAGTTGGAGGCTCATGCAGCAATGCTGGGCATTCCTGGGCATATTTTTGCTTTGACAAGGCTCAGGCCAAGAAGCAAAAAGGACAGGGAAACTTGGATCCTGGAACAACTGGCCAAGTACTCCCTAAAGCTAGGGGTAGAAAGGGTAAATCCCCACCCACTATCCCTCCCTCTACAGATGATTCCCCTTTTGAGGAAGAGGAATCCTCTCCATGTGCAGAACCTACACCAGAGGAGCTGGCAGCAGACACTGCTTAGCCTGTGGGTTCAGGGGGGCCTGCCAGGGAAGAGCTGAGTGTGGCACTGCAAACCTGTCCCACATTAGAGGGTTTGAGACAGCAAGCTGTCAAACAGCAGAATGGAGATGTCAGTGACAGTCATAGGGTGTACTGGGAAGACAACCTCTTGTACACAGAGTCCAGGGAACCAAAACCTGGGGATGCCAGGAGATTGGTCATTCCCCTGCAGTACAGAGAGTTTCTTCACATTCTAGGACATGACATTCTTTTGGCTGGGCATTTGGGCCATACAACAACTTGGGAAAGACTTGTCCCCTTGTTTCACTGGCCTCATATGTCAGAGGACACAAAAGACTTTTGTAAAGCTTGTGTGACCTGCCAAGCCAGTGGCAAGACTGGTGGCACTCCAAAGGCCCTTCTAATTCCACTTCCAGTGGTTGGGGTGCCCTTTGAAAGGGTAGGGGTTAACATAGTTGGTCTCCTTTAACCCTCCAACAGCTTCAGGCAATAGATTTATCTTGGTGGTAGTGGATCATGCCACAAGATATCCTGAAGCCATACCCTTAAGGACCACTACAGCTCCTGCAGTGGCAAGGGCCCTCCAGGGAATCTTTTCCAGGGTGGGTTTTCCTAAAGAGGTAGTGTCTGACAGAGGTAGCAACTTCATGTTTGCATACCTAAAAGCAATGTGGAAGGAGTATGGTGTTACCTACAAGTTCACCACCCCTTACGATCCACAAACAAATGGTCTGGTTAAGAGGTTTAATAAAACTCTCAAAGGTATGATAATGGGACTCCCTAAAAAACTCAGGAGGAGATGGGATGTCCTGTTACCTTGCCTCCTTTTTGCTTACAGGGCGGTACCCCAACCTCAGCCCCTTTGAACTCCTCTTTGGGCACACTGTATGAGGTCCACTTGCTCTTGTGAAGGAGGGTTGGGAACAACCTTTAAAAGCTCCTAAACAGGACATAGTAGACTATGTACTTGGCCTAAGATCCAGAATGGCTGAGTATATGAAAAAGGCCAGTAAAAACCTTCAGGCCAGCCAGGAGCTGCAAAAGCAATGGCATGACCAGAAGGCTGTCCTGACTCAGTACCACCCAGGACAGAAGGTGTGGGTATTGGAGCTTGTGTGTCACGATTCACCCTGGGCTTACCGTCAATACTGGAGAGAGATGGTGAGCAGCCCCGGTTCCTGCAAGTCCTGCTCTGGCCGAGGTAGGGGCGACCCCTTCCGGTAGCCACGGTGCTGTTTGACAATAATAAGCCACCACAGTCCGTGCCCTCCAGAAGGAGTCCCAGAGGAAAAACCCCAAGGGGAAAAAACCTCCAACAGGAACTCCCTGAAACAGATGGAGGACACAAGGATTAGAACTCAAGATCCTGGAAGTCTGGAAGACTGAAGATAGAACAAGAACGACTGGCGTCTCAAAAGAAAACCAGCCGGAGCGTGACTACCACCGCTGAAGTGTTGCAACGAAATGAGAAGAAAGAAAGATTCCCCTTATATACCCCTAGACAGGAAGTGATAAACAGGAAGAAGTAACACCACCATCTTGGTTTGGGAAGAAGCCATAACTAAAAATAGAAAACATGCTCCTGTGTAAGAGAAACAATGCATACAGGGAGGAAAGGAAGTGCACAGCATGCTGGGAAGGAGAAAGGCATGCTTTATAAACTAGGCATGTGTATTCAGGAAGAGCTCATGCGTATGACAGGTGAGTGGTATTATGGAGGAGGGCCCGGGCACCCTAGAACAGCATTAACCTTGCGCACTGAGCGCGGCGAGGACCGCAACCCGATTCTGGGTCTCCGGCCCTGCGTGCGCTCTAAAGACAGCGCGCGGCTGGAGAAAAGGGCCGCCGCGAGTGCCGTGACCCTTGACCCGGGCCGCGGCTTCTCCCCGCGGCCCGCTCGTGGGCCGACTGTTTCCTTAGGTTGCGCCGCAGCGGCTCGCGGTGCAACAGTAGGTCCCCCCCAAGGCCCCAGGTTTGTGAGGAAAAAGACGGAAGAAACATCGGATCAAAAGAGGGGCATGAACCGAAAGTGCATCTTCCCAGGAGCATTCACTCATAGGGTAGCCATTCCAAAGAATGAGGTATTGGAGACGACCATGGAATACCCGAGAGTCACAGATTTCCTGGACCTCGTATTCGGGCACGTTATCAATCAACAGAGGAGGAGGGCAGGTGAATTGTCTGTGAAAAGGATCAAGGATGTAAGGTTTGAGTTGTGAGACATGGAATACAGGATGTATTTTCCAAGTCAGAGGCAGGCGAAGACGAACAGACACAGGGTTGATCTTTTGGAGAATCAGGAATGGACCATAATATTGAGGTTTAAATTTATTCTGGGTTAGTCGGAGAGGTAAGAATTTAGAGGAAAGCCAGACCTTATCGTGGACCTGTTAACGCGGGGCCTCACAACGCTTCTTATCAGCCATCCTTTTCATGCGTGTTTTAGTGGCTACAAGATTTGAATGGATGACACGTTGAATACCCCGTAGTTGCCGGACATATGAGGTAATGGCAGGAAGATTGGAAGTTTCTTTCAGAGGAATAGGAAAGGCCCTTGGATGGAAGCCATAAGAACAATAGAAAGGGGAGACTTTCGAGGCACTGTGTACTGAGTTGTTATAGGAGAATTCTGCAAGTGGTAAATACGTAGACCAATTACTCTGCATAGCATTGCAGAAGCTGCGTAAATATTGTTTGAGGCCTTGATTCAGCCGTTCTGTCTGTCCATCCGTTTGGGGATGGATCCCTGATGATGAGGCCACCTCTATTCCTAGCGTCTTACAGAATTGTCTCCAAAACCGTGAGATATATTGAGGACCCCGATCTGAGATAATGACTTGTGGTAGTCCATGAAGCCGAAAGATCTCCTGAATGAAGATTTGGCTTAGTTCCTTAGCCTAGGTAGTTTTCTTAATGCCGTGAAATGTGCCATCTTTGTGAAGGAATCAATGGTTACCATTATCACTCGATGTCCAACTGAAGAGGGCAGAGAGCACATAAAATCAGTGGAGATAGTGTGCCATGGACCTGGGGGAACAGATAATGGATGGAGTAATCCTACTGGTTTAGTACGAGGTGTCTTGGCTTGTGCACATATGGGACAGGAAGACACATAGGGGGTCATTCTGACCTCGGCGGTAAAAGGCTCTTACCGCCGGTCAGAAGACCGCCATTCTACTGCCGCGGCCGCGGTAAACCGCCACGGTCATTCTGACCCACAACTGCCAAGCCGCCAAAAACCCGACATCCACGGAAGGCCGCCTCATCAGCGGGCAGCGATAAACTGGAGATGACCAAACCTCCACCGCCACGCCAACACAAACACGTCCATGCCATTACGACCCACGAATCCACGCAGCGGTCATTCAACCGCGGTATTCCATTGGCGGTACACACCGCCGCGGTCAAAATACACACCCAGCTCCAAAACACAGCCACATTGGACAATTTGAAATACACACACCTGATACACATACAAAGACCACTCCCACACATCCAAGCAACTATAAAACACACACCCACATCACCCACAAACCCCCACTAGTAGGAAATCGGAGAGAAGGCGATAGAGAGAGAGAGAGAGAGAGAGCACAGCAATCGAAAACCCCAACACACACAGGAACCCAGCATCATCAACCACACCACATCTACGCACACATCACCACACACCACCACTCACATCACCACAAACACCACCCCACACCTCATCCACACCACCCCATGGCACCCCAAAGACACCCCAGGTTTTCGGACCAAGAACTCAGGGTCATGGTGGAGGAAATAATAAGGGTAGAGCCCCAGCTCTTCGGCACACAGGTGCAACACACCACAATAGCCAGGAAGGCGGAGCTATGGCAAAGGATCGTCGACAGGGTCAACGCTGTGGGACAGCATCCCAGAAACCAGGAAGACATCCGAAAGCGCTGGAACGACCTACGGGGGAAGGTACGGTCGATGGTCTCAAGACACAATATCGCTGTGCAGAAGACTGGCGGCGGACCACCACCCACTCCTCCCGAATTCACAGCATGGGAGCAAGAGGTCTTGAACATCCTGCATCCTGCGGGCCTCGCTGGAGTAGGCGGAGGAATGGACTCTGGTAAGTCTAGTCTCAACTACTCCCCCCCCCCCAACCACCAGCATGCCAACCCACACCCCCACCCTCACCCCCAACCCCCCAGCACACATCCTCCCTGCCAATGTCTCACCAGCACAACCCACCCAACCCAAAACCAAACCCTGAATGCCAACACAAACCATGGACACCCATCACCTATGCATGACCACTGCACATACCCATCCCCCCCACAAACCACCCTCACAACTCCTGCCACAAGGGAATGCCAGCACTGGGGGACAAGGGCACACACAAATCGCACGCCATGGAACACACAGAAGCAATAACCATACTCTTTCACCCCTGCAGGGCCCGAACGCCAACACACCGGCCAGGAGGGTCCAGATATGTCCATCCCACCCCCAGAACAGGCCCCCAGTGAGGACAGCAGCTCTGTCGACCTAGAACCTGATGACCAGCCCGGACCATCGGGGACCTCTGGACAGTCGGTTCCCCACACACAGACACAGGACACAGCAGACCTAACCCCCTCAGGGAATGTCAGCACAGCTCTCACCCAGCGGGCCCATGCCTCTGTCTCCAGGACAGGTCAATCAGCGGTGTGTCCGCCACTACAGGGCACCGAGGCTGACCCAACACCCCAACAACAACAGAGACCTGGGGGCAGTGGTAGTGGGCACACCGTCCAGGGGACAGAGGCCCGGGAAAACAGGGCAACTGGGAGGGCTGCAGTGCGACAGGGGGGGGGAGGACAGGCCCAGGGAACCGACTCTCCAAGAGGCCCTCACCACCATCATGGGAGCATACCACCGCTCCCAGGAGACGATGGCGTCGGTACTGGCCAGGTTCCAGGAGATCCAGGCACAGCAGGAGGAACGGTACATGGGGTACAGAGAGGAGCTCAGGAACATCGTCCTGGCCCTGAACCTAATAGTCACCACATTGCGGGACCATGTGGCACCCCAAAGGGCCCCTGTCACCAGCCTGGACCAGGAACAGCCTACCACCTCCGCCGGCGCTAGTGGACAGGAGGCCCCCACACAACGACGGGCCACCAGAACCCCACCTCCTGCTGAAGATCAACCACCCCGCAAGAGGAACCTGAGATCACAAAGGAAGACAGAGTAGGATGCCAAGACCCCCGCCAGCATAAGATCCCCCCGGATGTAATTCCACTGTCCCACATTGTCACCCTGTCCAACCTTGACCTGCCCCTGCTCCATTCTTCCACAGGCATATGGACAATGCACCTGTGCGACCGAGAACTGGACTCTGCCATGGACATCACTCCACCCCCACCCATCACCGTTTTACTATCATGGACCTATATGTAGCACTTTAAATAAATCACTAATTGCACTTAAAACACTCAGGAGTCTGCTTGTATTCTTAACAAATGTATTACACATAACAGTTAAAAAATGTTCAGTTACATTGTGATGACAACATACCAATGTCAATGTGCTTTACTCCATGGGTGAACAAAGCAGAAGTCACGCAGTGGGTCATACAGCTCTGAAAAGGGAAGGGAAAGTCACAATTCAGTTGAAAGGAACTGGGGGGAAACACAGAAAGTAGAGATGCAGGAGGCCAGAAGTAAATGTAAAATGGCGTGGGGGATTCTTACCTGTGTGCTACTGAAAATACTGTTGTATGACTGTGTCCCTGTTGTCCGTGTCGTCCCCGTCGTCTTCCTCCTCTTCACTCTCCACAGGCCCCACAGCTGCTACAACACCACCATCTGGACCATCCTCCTGCAGGAAAGGCACCTGGCGTCGCAATGCAAGATTGTGAAGCATACAGCAGGCCACGATGATCTGGCACACCTTCTTTGGTGAGTACATTAGGGATCCCCCTGTCATATGCAGGCACCTAAACCTGGCCTTCAGGAGGCCGAAGGTCCTTTCTATGATCCTCCTAGATCGCCTATGGGCCTCATTGTACCGTTCCTCTGCCCTGGTCCGGGGATTCCTCACTGGGGTCAGTAGCCATGGCAGGTTGGGGTAACCAGAGTCACCTATTAGCCACACACGTTGTCTCTGTAGCTGTTCCATCACATAGGGGATGCTGCCATTTCGCATAACATACGCGTCATGCACTGACCCAGGGAACTTGGCATTTACATGGGAGATGTACTGGTCAGCCAAACAGACCACCTGCACATTCATTGAATGGTAATTTTTCCTGTTTCTGTACACCTGCTCATCGTCTTTTGGGGGTACTAAGGCCACATGGGTCCCATCAATGGCACCAATGATGTTGGGGATATGTCCAAGGGCATAGAAGTCACCCTTCACAGTGACCAAATCACCCTCCTCAGGGAAAATAATGTAGCTCCGCATGTATTTCGTCAGGGCAGACAACACTCTGGACAAAATCTTAGAAAACATAGGCTGAGACATCCCTAATGACATGGCCACTGTTGTCTGAAAAGACCCACTTGCCAAAAAATGGAGGACTGACAGAACCTGCACCAGAGGGGGAATTCCTGTGGGTTGGCGGATGGGGGACATCAGTGCTGGCTCCAGCTGGGCACACAGTTCATGTATAGTGGCTCGGTCAAGTCGGTATCGAAGTATTATATGACGTTCCTCCATTGTCGACAGGTCCACCAGCGGTCGGTACACGGGAGGATTCATCCTTCTCCTCGCAAGTCCCAGCGGACGGTGCCTAGGAAGGACAACATGGAGTACAGAGTCAAGCAACCCACAGGTACGTAACTACAGCTTGCACAGTACACGATTCTCAATGCATTGAATGGCTTGTATGAGTGGCAATGCAAGGCCTAGGCCTGTGTGACGCAGTAGAAATTAAGCCATGTGGGCCCTTGAAATGGCGGCTGCCTGACCTGAGAAGTGTGACAGTGGGATGTGAGGTCAATGCGCTGGCGTGACACACCGTGGCGGTAGGCCGTCAAAGACCGCGGCGCCAAGCCGCATTGGTTAACATCGAACCCTATGGGTTTCACGAGCCAATGACTAGGTGCGCCGGCGGTCGCGGTATGCACCGCGGCGGTACGCACCGCCGCGGGCGTGACCGCCATTTTCTATGTGGTTAATCACTCGAGACCTGATCATCCACAGGAGAGGACCTATACTGCAAGTGCTGCTGTGAACTCGGTCTGGAAGAGACAATGGCTGCTGCGACTGGGGAAAGGGCCCCTGCCTTCACTACAGAAGAGTTGGAGAAACTTGTGGATGGGGTCCTGTCCCAGTATGCGCGACTCTACGGTCCTCCAGACCAACAGGTAAATACACTGTGTGCACGTTGAATGGGCTATGCCTGTGTTGAGTGGTGTGGATATTAGATGGTGGGGTGGGGAGCGAATGAGGAGTGCAAGGCACGACAGATGAGAGCATGTGCCACATGGCAAGGTTGGGGAGGGGGGGCCAATCGCATCTATCATGCGGAAAATTGATGATATTTCCAATTCCACCCTGTACATGTCAAATAGGTCAGCGCCCATCAGAAAGTCGACATTTGGCGTGCCATCGCCAAGGAAGCCCGGAACCTGGGGGTCCACAACAGATGGGGCACCCACTGCTGCAAGAGGTGGGAGGACATCCGCCGCGGGACCAGGAAGACCGCAGAGTCACTGCTGGGGATGGCCTCCCAACCTAGGAGGGGTGCCAGTCGTACCCTGACCCCCCTGATGTCCCGGATCCTGGCGGTGGCCTACCCCGATTTGGATGGGCGCGTGAGGACATCACAGCAGACACAAGGGGGTGAGTACCAGCACATTCAGCTATCTTTACGCGCAGTGGAGGTGCCTGGGTGGGGGAAGAGGGCTGTGGGTGACATTAGGCCAGGGCGCTTTCTGTAGTGTAGTCCTCTCCTTTAGCCATGTCCCTGTGCCCCCGCCCCCCACCTCTGTAGGGTGACAAGTACAGCTACCCATGGTCCTGCATCACCCATGTGCGCGTTTGTTGTCCCTAGACCTGTTGGCCTAGTCACAAATACTGAGTAGTGTACCCCGATTGTGCGGCTTAGTGCATGAGGCTCCTGTGTCTGTCCTCTCCGCCAACGGTGTTGACAATCCATGCACTCAACCTGTTTTTATTTCTCCCCCCACCCTTTTTCTTTATCTTCTTGTGCATGTGTGCATTAGCATCATCAGGCGGAGGAGAATTGGCAGCGGAGCACGAGGGAGCTGCAACTCACAAGGCCCCGGTGGGCCATGGCACAGACACCGAGGCCACCAGTGATACGGAGGGCGAGGTGAGCTTCACAACGGGGAGCCGTGGTGACACCAGCGACACCAACACGTCCTCGGATGGGAGCTCCCTAGCGGTGGCGGCAACATCCGTGCCCCCCGCCTCTACAGGTACAGCCGCCACCCAGCGCACCAGCTCCGCCCTCCCAGCAGCCCCTCAGCCTTCGCTCCGTACCCGCTCGCCCAAGAAGGCGGGCGTCTCCTTCGCGCCAGGCACCTCAGGCCCTGCCCCTGTTACCCCTGCTGCCCTCAGTGAGGAGGTCATTGACCTTCCACAGACCATCATTGTTGGGCAGTCTACCCTTTTGAATGCTATCCAGGTGGTAGAGAGGGAGGTGCATCGTAGCAATGCATACCTGGAGGTCATTCATTCGGGTCAGGCTGCCCATCAACGATCGTTCAATGCTCTGGCCTCAGCACTGACGGCAGCCATTGTCCCTGTTTCCAGCCTCCCTCTTCTAACTGCCTCCAGCCTGTCTCTGTCTCCTGTTCCCCTGCCTATCCCACCCACACCATCAGACCAGCCTGCACACACCTCAACACCCAAGGGCAGCTCATCCAGACATAAGCACCACAGATCACACAAACATTCACCCAAGCAACACCCAGATGCAGACATGCCAACAGCCACTACCACCTCTGTGTCCCCCACCTCCTCGTCTCCCTCCTCCCTCCCTGTGACGTCTCTACTCACACCTGCATGCACACCACCAACAGCCAGTACTTCCATCACCAGCACACCCTCCAGTACAGTCCGCACACGTGCAGTCACCACCCCCACTGCCATTTACACGTCCCCTGTGTCCTCTCCCACTGTGTCTGTCACCCCCTCTTCCAAGACACACAAACGCAGGCAGCCACCTACCCAACAGCCAACCACCTCACCACAGCCTCCAGCCCATGCACCTTCAAGGACAGCACACCTGACTCTCCTACAACCACCTCCTCTTCCTCCACTCCCATTAGCACTACACCTACCCTTTACCTTGGTCCTAAAAAAGTTTACCTCTCCACTCTTGACCTCTTTCCCTCACCTGACCCCCCCCCATCTGCTAAGAGTCCCAAGAGCGCCTCAGCCACCACCAGCCCGGCTTCAAGGGTCACCGTAGTGCATGGATTTTGGAGCCCCCCCTTTGCCAGCAGTGATACATCGGTCAGCAGCAAGGGGACAGCCAGCCCCCCCCTGGGAAGAGGACCCGTAAAGTAAGGGGCCGCCGCGAGAAGACTGACACGGCTGCCCCCAAGGACCAAAGTTCTGCCACTTCACCTGCCACAACATCCAGGGGAGGCAAGGCCCAGAGAGCCACATCGAAGGAGGGCAAGGGCAGCAGGGCGGAGAAGTCAGCCAGCAGGAGCGCGGACCAGGAGGGCCCCACAAGCCCCATCCCGGGTGTGAGGGAGGACACACAAGGGCCCAGGACACCGTCACCGAAGGGTCCAGCAACTGCACGGTCGGAGGGCGACTGAGCAGGGAGTCGTGGCCAGGTCTGACTCCCTTGACTTACAGAACAAGCACCGCTGAACAGGGCCCCGCCATGCAGAAAGGCACCGCTGAACAGGGCCCCGCCGTGCAGAAAGGCACCGCTGAAGAGGGCCACGCCGTGCAGAAAGGCACCGCTGAAGAGGGCCCCGCCGTCCAGAAAGGCACTGCTGAAGAGGGCCCCGCCGTCCAGAAAGGCACCGCTTTGAAAGGGTAGGGGTTAACATAGTTGGTCTCCTTTAACCCTCCAACAGCTTCAGGCAATAGATTTATCTTGGTGGTAGTGGATCATGCCACAAGATATCCTGAAGCCATACCCTTAAGGACCACTACAGCTCCTGCAGTGGCAAGGGCCCTCCAGGGAATCTTTTCCAGGGTGGGTTTTCCTAAAGAGGTAGTGTCTGACAGAGGTAGCAACTTCATGTTTGCATACCTAAAAGCAATGTGGAAGGAGTATGGTGTTACCTACAAGTTCACCACCCCTTACGATCCACAAACAAATGGTCTGGTTAAGAGGTTTAATAAAACTCTCAAAGGTATGATAATGGGACTCCCTAAAAAACTCAGGAGGAGATGGGATGTCCTGTTACCTTGCCTCCTTTTTGCTTACAGGGCGGTACCCCAACCTCAGCCCCTTTGAACTCCTCTTTGGGCACACTGTATGAGGTCCACTTGCTCTTGTGAAGGAGGGTTGGGAACAACCTTTAAAAGCTCCTAAACAGGACATAGTAGACTATGTACTTGGCCTAAGATCCAGAATGGCTGAGTATATGAAAAAGGCCAGTAAAAACCTTCAGGCCAGCCAGGAGCTGCAAAAGCAATGGCATGACCAGAAGGCTGTCCTGACTCAGTACCACCCAGGACAGAAGGTGTGGGTATTGGAGCTTGTGTGTCACGATTCACCCTGGGCTTACCGTCAATACTGGAGAGAGATGGTGAGCAGCCCCGGTTCCTGCAAGTCCTGCTCTGGCCGAGGTAGGGGCGACCCCTTCCGGTAGCCACGGTGCTGTTTGACAATAATAAGCCACCACAGTCCGTGCCCTCCAGAAGGAGTCCCAGAGGAAAAACCCCAAGGGGAAAAAACCTCCAACAGGAACTCCCTGAAACAGATGGAGGACACAAGGATTAGAACTCAAGATCCTGGAAGTCTGGAAGACTGAAGATAGAACAAGAACGACTGGCGTCTCAAAAGAAAACCAGCCGGAGCGTGACTACCACCGCTGAAGTGTTGCAACGAAATGAGAAGAAAGAAAGATTCCCCTTATATACCCCTAGACAGGAAGTGATAAACAGGAAGAAGTAACACCACCATCTTGGTTTGGGAAGAAGCCATAACTAAAAATAGAAAACATGCTCCTGTGTAAGAGAAACAATGCATACAGGGAGGAAAGGAAGTGCACAGCATGCTGGGAAGGAGAAAGGCATGCTTTATAAACTAGGCATGTGTATTCAGGAAGAGCTCATGCGTATGACAGGTGAGTGGTATTATGGAGGAGGGCCCGGGCACCCTAGAACAGCATTAACCTTGCGCACTGAGCGCGGCGAGGACCGCAACCCGATTCTGGGTCTCCGGCCCTGCGTGCGCTCTAAAGACAGCGCGCGGCTGGAGAAAAGGGCCGCCGCGAGTGCCGTGACCCTTGACCCGGGCCGCGGCTTCTCCCCGCGGCCCGCTCGTGGGCCGACTGTTTCCTTAGGTTGCGCCGCAGCGGCTCGCGGTGCAACAGTAGGTCCCCCCCGAGGCCCCAGGTTTGTGAGGAAAAAGACGGAAGAAACATCGGATCAAAAGAGGGGCATGAACCGAAAGTGCATCTTCCCAGGAGCATTCACTCATAGGGTAGCCATTCCAAAGAATGAGGTATTGGAGACGACCATGGAATACCCGAGAGTCACAGATTTCCTGGACCTCGTATTCGGGCACGTTATCAATCAACAGAGGAGGAGGGCAGGTGAATTGTCTGTGAAAAGGATCAAGGATGTAAGGTTTGAGTTGTGAGACATGGAATACAGGATGTATTTTCCAAGTCAGAGGCAGGCGAAGACGAACAGACACAGGGTTGATCTTTTGGAGAATCAGGAATGGACCATAATATTGAGGTTTAAATTTATTCTGGGTTAGTCGGAGAGGTAAGAATTTAGAGGAAAGCCAGACCTTATCGTGGACCTGTTAACGCGGGGCCTCACAACGCTTCTTATCAGCCATCCTTTTCATGCGTGTTTTAGTGGCTACAAGATTTGAATGGATGACACGTTGAATACCCCGTAGTTGCCGGACATATGAGGTAATGGCAGGAAGATTGGAAGTTTCTTTCAGAGGAATAGGAAAGGCCCTTGGATGGAAGCCATAAGAACAATAGAAAGGGGAGACTTTCGAGGCACTGTGTACTGAGTTGTTATAGGAGAATTCTGCAAGTGGTAAATACGTAGACCAATTACTCTGCATAGCATTGCAGAAGCTGCGTAAATATTGTTTGAGGCCTTGATTCAGCCGTTCTGTCTGTCCATCCGTTTGGGGATGGATCCCTGATGATGAGGCCACCTCTATTCCTAGCGTCTTACAGAATTGTCTCCAAAACCGTGAGATATATTGAGGACCCCGATCTGAGATAATGACTTGTGGTAGTCCATGAAGCCGAAAGATCTCCTGAATGAAGATTTGGCTTAGTTCCTTAGCCTAGGTAGTTTTCTTAATGCCGTGAAATGTGCCATCTTTGTGAAGGAATCAATGGTTACCATTATCACTCGATGTCCAACTGAAGAGGGCAGAGAGCACATAAAATCAGTGGAGATAGTGTGCCATGGACCTGGGGGAACAGATAATGGATGGAGTAATCCTACTGGTTTAGTACGAGGTGTCTTGGCTTGTGCACATATGGGACAGGAAGACACATAGGGGGTCATTCTGACCTCGGCGGTAAAAGGCTCTTACCGCCGGTCAGAAGACCGCCATTCTACTGCCGCGGCCGCGGTAAACCGCCACGGTCATTCTGACCCACAACTGCCAAGCCGCCAAAAACCCGACATCCACGGAAGGCCGCCTCATCAGCGGGCAGCGATAAACTGGAGATGACCAAACCTCCACCGCCACGCCAACACAAACACGTCCATGCCATTACGACCCACGAATCCACGCGGCGGTCATTCAACCGCGGTATTCCATTGGCGGTACACACCGCCGCGGTCAAAATACACACCCAGCTCCAAAACACAGCCACATTGGACAATTTGAAATACACACACCTGATACACATACAAAGACCACTCCCACACATCCAAGCAACTATAAAACACACACCCACATCACCCACAAACCCCCACTAGTAGGAAATCGGAGAGAAGGCGATAGAGAGAGAGAGAGAGAGAGAGCACAGCAATCGAAAACCCCAACACACACAGGAACCCAGCATCATCAACCACACCACATCTACGCACACATCACCACACACCACCACTCACATCACCACAAACACCACCCCACACCTCATCCACACCACCCCATGGCACCCCAAAGACACCCCAGGTTTTCGGACCAAGAACTCAGGGTCATGGTGGAGGAAATAATAAGGGTAGAGCCCCAGCTCTTCGGCACACAGGTGCAACACACCACAATAGCCAGGAAGGCGGAGCTATGGCAAAGGATCGTCGACAGGGTCAACGCTGTGGGACAGCATCCCAGAAACCGGGAAGACATCCGAAAGCGCTGGAACGACCTACGGGGGAAGGTACGGTCGATGGTCTCAAGACACAACATCGCTGTGCAGAAGACTGGCGGCGGACCACCACCCACTCCTCCCGAATTCACAGCATGGGAGCAAGAGGTCTTGAACATCCTGCATCCTGCGGGCCTCGCTGGAGTAGGCGGAGGAATGGACTCTGGTAAGTCTAGTCTCAACTACTCCCCCCCCCAACCACCAGCATGCCAACCCACACCCCCACCCTCACCCCCAACCCCCCAGCACACATCCTCCCTGCCAATGTCTCACCAGCACAACCCACCCAACCCAAAACCAAACCCTGAATGCCAACACAAACCATGGACACCCATCACCTATGCATGACCACTGCACATACCCATCCCCCCCACAAACCACCCTCACAACTCCTGCCTCAAGGGAATGCCAGCACTGGGGGACAAGGGCACACACAAATCGCACGCCATGGAACACACAGAAGCAATAACCATACTCTTTCACCCCTGCAGGGCCCGAACGCCAACACACCGGCCAGGAGGGTCCAGATATGTCCATCCCACCCCCAGAACAGGCCCCCAGTGAGGACAGCAGCTCTGTCGACCTAGAACCTGATGACCAGCCCGGACCATCGGGGACCTCGGGACAGTCGGTTCCCCACACTCAGACACAGGACACAGCAGACCTAACCCCCTCAGGGAATGTCAGCACAGCTCTCACCCAGCTGGCCCATGCCTCTGTCTCCAGGACAGGTCAATCAGCGGTGTGTCCGCCACTACAGGGCACCCAGGCTGACCCAACACCCCAACAACAACAGAGACCTGGGGGCAGTGGTAGTGGGCACACCGTCCAGGGGACAGAGGCCCGGGGAAACAGGGCAACTGGGAGGGCTGCAGTGCGACAGGGGGGGGAGGACAGGCCCAGGGAACCGACTCTCCAAGAGGCCCTCACCACCATCATGGGAGCATACCACCGCTCCCAGGAGACGATGGCGACGGTACTGGCCAGGTTCCAGGAGATCCAGGCACAGCAGGAGGAACGGTACATGGGGTACAGAGAGGAGCTCAGGAACATCGTCCTGGCCCTGAACCTAATAGTCACCACATTGCGGGACCATGTGGCACCCCAAAGGGCCCCTGTCACCAGCCTGGACCAGGAACAGCCTACCACCTCCGCCGGCGCTAGTGGACAGGAGGCCCCCACACAACGACGGGCCACCAGAACCCCACCTCCTGCTGAAGATCAACCACCCCGCAAGAGGAACCTGAGATCACAAAGGAAGACAGAGTAGGATGCCAAGACCCCCGCCAGCATAAGATCCCCCCGGATGTAATTCCACTGTCCCACATTGTCACCCTGTCCAACCTTGACCTGCCCCTGCTCCATTCTTCCACAGGCATATGGACAATGCACCTGTGCGACCGAGAACTGGACTCTGCCATGGACATCACTCCACCCCCACCCATCACCGTTTTACTATCATGGACCTATATGTAGCACTTTAAATAAATCACTAATTGCACTTAAAACACTCAGGAGTCTGCTTGTATTCTTAACAAATGTATTACACATAACGGTTAAAAAATGTTCAGTTACATTGTGATGACAACATACCAATGTCAATGTGCTTTACTCCATGGGCGAACAAAGCAGAAGTCACGCAGTGGGTCATACAGCTCTGAAAAGGGAAGGGAAAGTCACAATTCAGTTGAAAGGAACTGGGGGGAAACACAGAAAGTAGAGATGCAGGAGGCCAGAAGTAAATGTAAAATGGCGTGGGGGATTCTTACCTGTGTGCTACTGAAAATACTGTTGTATGACTGTGTCCCTGTTGTCCGTGTCGTCCCCGTCGTCTTCCTCCTCTTCACTCTCCACAGGCCCCACAGCTGCTACAACACCACCATCTGGACCATCCTCCTGCAGGAAAGGCACCTGGCGTCGCAATGCAAGATTGTGAAGCATACAGCAGGCCACGATGATCTGGCACACCTTCTTTGGTGAGTACATTAGGGATCCCCCTGTCATATGCAGGCACCTAAACCTGGCCTTCAGGAGGCCGAAGGTCCTTTCTATGATCCTCCTAGATCGCCCATGGGCCTCATTGTACCGTTCCTCTGCCCTGGTCCGGGGATTCCTCACTGGGGTCAGTAGCCATGGCAGGTTGGGGTAACCAGAGTCACCTATTAGCCACACACGTTGTCTCTGTAGCTGTTCCATCACATAGGGGATGCTGCCATTTCGCATAACATACGCGTCATGCACTGACCCAGGGAACTTGGCATTTACATGGGAGATGTACTGGTCAGCCAAACAGACCACCTGCACATTCATTGAATGGTAATTTTTCCTGTTTCTGTACACCTGCTCATCGTCTTTTGGGGGTACTAAGGCCACATGGGTCCCATCAATGGCACCAATGATGTTGGGGATATGTCCAAGGGCATAGAAGTCACCCTTCACAGTGGCCAAATCACCCTCCTCAGGGAAAATAATGTAGCTCCGCATGTATTTCGTCAGGGCAGACAACACTCTGGACAAAATCTTAGAAAACATAGGCTGAGACATCCCTAATGACATGGCCACTGTTGTCTGAAAAGACCCACTTGCCAAAAAATGGAGGACTGACAGAACCTGCACCAGAGGGGGAATTCCTGTGGGTTGGCGGATGGGGGACATCAGTGCTGGCTCCAGCTGGGCACACAGTTCATGTATAGTGGCTCGGTCAAGTCGGTATCGAAGTATTATATGACGTTCCTCCATTGTCGACAGGTCCACCAGCGGTCGGTACACGGGAGGATTCATCCTTCTCCTCGCAAGTCCCAGCGGACGGTGCCTAGGAAGGACAACATGGAGTACAGAGTCAAGCAACCCACAGGTACGTAACTACAGCTTGCACAGTACACGATTCTCAATGCATTGAATGGCTTGTATGAGTGGCAATGCAAGGCCTAGGCCTGTGTGACGCAGTAGAAATTAAGCCATGTGGGCCCTTGAAATGGCGGCTGCCTGACCTGAGAAGTGTGACAGTGGGATGTGAGGTCAATGCGCTGGCGTGACACACCGTGGCGGTAGGCCGTCAAAGACCGCGGCGCCAAGCCGCATTGGTTAACATCGAACCCTATGGGTTTCACGAGCCAATGACTAGGTGCGCCGGCGGTCGCGGTATGCACCGCGGCGGTACGCACCGCCGCGGGCGTGACCGCCATTTTCTATATGGTTAATCACTCGAGACCTGATCATCCACAGGAGAGGACCTATACTGCAAGTGCTGCTGTGAACTCGGTCTGGAAGAGACAATGGCTGCTGCGACTGGGGAAAGGGCCCCTGCCTTCACTACAGAAGAGTTGGAGAAACTTGTGGATGGGGTCCTGTCCCAGTATGCGCGACTCTACGGTCCTCCAGACCAACAGGTAAGTACACTGTGTGCACGTTGAATGGGCTATGCCTGTGTTGAGTGGTGTGGATATTAGATGGTGGGGTGGGGAGCAAATGAGGAGTGCAAGGCACGACAGATGAGAGCATGTGCCACATGGCAAGGTTGGGGAGGGGGGGCCAATCGCATCTATCATGCGGAAAATTGATGATATTTCCAATTCCACCCTGTACATGTCAAATAGGTCAGCGCCCATCAGAAAGTCGACATTTGGCGTGCCATCGCCAAGGAAGCCCGGAACCTGGGGGTCCACAACAGACGGGGCACCCACTGCTGCAAGAGGTGGGAGGACATCCGCCGCGGGACCAGGAAGACCGCAGAGTCACTGCTGGGGATGGCCTCCCAACCTAGGAGGGGTGCCAGTCGTACCCTGACCCCCCTGATGTCCCGGATCCTGGCGGTGGCCTACCCCGATTTGGATGGGCGCGTGAGGACATCACAGCAGACACAAGGGGGTGAGTACCAGCACATTCAGCTATCTTTACGCGCAGTGGAGGTGCCTGGGTGGGGGAAGAGGGCTGTGGGTGACATTAGGCCAGGGCGCTTTCTGTAGTGTAGTCCTCTCCTTTAGCCATGTCCCTGTGCCCCCGCCCCCCACCTCTGTAGGGTGACAAGTACAGCTATCCATGGTCCTGCATCACCCATGTGCGCGTTTGTTGTCCCTAGACCTGTTGGCCTAGTCACAAATACTGAGTAGTGTACCCCGATTGCGCGGCTTAGTGCATGAGGCTCCTGTGTCTGTCCTCTCCGCCAACGGTGTTGACAATCCATGCACTCAACCTGTTTTTATTTCTCCCCCCACCCTTTTTCTTTATCTTCTTGTGCATGTGTGCATTAGCATCATCAGGCGGAGGAGAATTGGCAGCGGAGCACGAGGGAGCTGCAACTCACAAGGCCCCGGTGGGCCATGGCACAGACACCGAGGCCACCAGTGATACGGAGGGCGAGGGGAGCTTCACAACGGGGAGCCGTGGTGACACCAGCGACACCAACACGTCCTCGGATGGGAGCTCCCTAGCGGTGGCGGCAACATCCGTGCCCCCGCCTCTACAGGTACAGCCGCCACCCAGCGCACCAGCTCCGCCCTCCCAGCAGCCCCTCAGCCTTCGCTCCGTGCCCGCTCGCCCAAGAAGGCGGGCGTCTCCTTCGCCCCAGGCACCTCAGGCCCTGCCCCTGCTACCCCTGCTGCCCTCAGTGAGGAGGTCATTGACCTTCCACAGACCATCATTGTTGGGCAGTCTACCCTTTTGAATGCCATCCAGGGGGTAGAGAGGGAGGTGCATCGTAGCAATGCATACCTGGAGGGCATTCATTCGGGTCAGGCTGCCCATCAACGATCGTTCAATGCTCTGGCCTCAGCACTGACGGCAGCCATTGTCCCTGTTTCCAGCCTCCCTCTTCTAACTGCCTCCAGCCTGTCTCTGTCTCCTGTTCCCCTGCCTATCCCACCCACACCATCAGACCAGCCTGCACACACCTCAACACCCAAGGGCAGCTCATCCAGACATAAGCACCACAGATCACACAAACATTCACCCAAGCAACACCCAGATGCAGACATGCCAACAGCCACTACCACCTCTGTGTCCCCCACCTCCTCGTCTCCCTCCTCCCTCCCTGTGACGTCTCTACTCACACCTGCATGCACACCACCAACAGCCAGTACTTCCATCACCAGCACACCCTCCAGTACAGTCCGCACACGTGCAGTCACCACCCCCACTGCCATTTACACGTCCCCTGTGTCCTCTCCCACTGTGTCTGTCACCCCCTCTTCCAAGACACACAAACGCAGGCAGCCCCCCACCCAACAGCCAACCACCTCACCACAGCCTCCAGCCCATGCACCTTCAAGGACAGCACACCTGACTCTCCTACAACCACCTCCTCTTCCTCCACTCCCATTAGCACTACACCTACCCTTTACCTTAGTCCTAAAAAAGTTTACCTCTCCACTCTTGACCTCTTTCCCTCACCTGACCCCCCCCCATCTGCTAAGAGTCCCAAGAGCGCCTCAGCCACCACCAGCCCGGCTTCAAGGGTCACCGTAGTGCATGGATTTTGGAGCCCCCCCTTTGCCAGCAGTGATACATCGGTCAGCAGCAAGGGGACAGCCAGCCCCCCCCTGGGAAGAGGACCCGTAAAGTAAGGGGCCGCCGCGAGAAGACTGACACGGCTGCCCCCAAGGACCAAAGTTCTGCCACTTCACCTGCCACAACATCCAGGGGAGGCAAGGCCCAGAGAGCCACATCGAAGGAGGACAAGGGCAGCAGGGCGGAGAAGTCAGCCAGCAGGAACGCGGACCAGGAGGGCCCCACAAGCCCCATCCCGGGTGTGAGGGAGGACACACAAGGGCCCAGGACACCGTCACCGAAGGGTCCAGCAACTGCACGGTCGGAGGGCGACTGAGCAGGGAGTCGTGGCCAGGTCTGACTCCCTTGACTTACAGAACAAGCACCGCTGAACAGGGCCCCGCCGTGCAGAAAGGCACCGCTGAACAGGGCCCCGCCGTGCAGAAAGGCACTGCTGAAGAGGGCCCCGCCGTGCAGAAAGGCACTGCTGAAGAGGGCCCCGCCGTCCAGAAAGGCACTGCTGAAGAGGGCCCCGCCGTCCAGAAAGGCACCGCTGAAGAGGGCCCCGCCGTGCAGAAAGGCACCGCTGAACAGGGCCCCGCCGTGCAGAAAGGCACCGCTGAACAGGGCCCCGCCGTGCAGAAAGGCACCGCTGAACAGGGCCCCGCAGGGAGGAGCACCGCTGAACAGGGGCCCTTCATCTCAAGCACCGCTCCGCTGGGCCCTTCCTGTCAAGCACCGCTCAGCTGGGCCCTTCATCTCAAGCACCGCACAGCTGGGCCCCGCCTTCTCAAGCACCGCTCCGCTGGGCCCTTCATCTCAAGCACCGCTCCGCTGGGCCCTTCATCTCAAGCACCGCTCCGCTGGGCCCCGCCGTCTCAAGCACCACTCCGCTGGGCCCTTCATCTCAAGCACCGCTCCGCTGGGCCCTTCATCTCAAGCACCGCTCCGCTGGGCCCCGCCGTCTCAAGCACCGCCCCGCTGGGCCCCGCCGTCTCAAGCACCGCTGGCCCAATGACAGTGGCGGTTCTGTGTCGAGCTACTGTTCACGCTGCACTCGGGCCACCCTGCCTCCTCCATTGCCTGTGGAGACTGTTATCCACTTGATAGACTGTGGCTTTGCACTCCCCAGGATATGACAGTGGGCAAGCCACCCACTGTAGAGACTTGAGAGCCTGTGGCTTTGCACTCCCCAGGATATGACAGTGGGCAAGCCACCCACTGTAGAGACTTGAGAGACTGTGGCTTTGCACTCCCCAGGATATGACAGTGGGCATGGTGGCCCCTTCTTGGATCTGGCGTCGTGGACTCATGTGGCTGTGGTGCCCCCCCTTCCCTTCCCCCTGAGGTGCCTATAGTTTTATCATCTGATGCCCCTGCAGTGTTCTCTCCAACGGACTCAGGTCTCCTGTGTGGGCTTTGCCCATGTGTTGATACACTTTGGCCCACGGACAGTTGAAATTTCAGTGACTGTGCTGGACTTATTGCCTCTATTTCTCGGTTACGCAATGTTTAAACTTGAATATTTTTTATTCATTTTCCTATTTTACCATGACTTCAATGAACCTATTTTATACATAAATTTAGTTTCTCACTTTAATTATATCTTTTCATTATTCCGGGGGGTTTGGGTGGGGTCACTTTGACTTGGTGCTCTGCATTGGTGTGTAGATAGTTGGGGGGGTGGGTGTTTTGCGTATGTGTGTGCCCGTAACCCTTCCTCCTCCCCCCCTCCCCTGTGTCGTAGGTGCGGTACTCACCGTTGTCGTCTGCGCCGGAGTTCGTACTCGTGGTAGATGAGCAGGTAGACGAGAGCAGGTAGGATGTTCAATTCGGGCTCCATGCTGTCCTCCGTCCTCGTGGGGTGCATAGAGGTGAGCGTTTTCCCGTTCATAGTCTGTTTCCTCCGTGTTTTTATCGGCGGTGCTCCCGCCCCGGAAAAGGTGGCGGATTGGTGAGTTGTGATAGGGTGGGCGGTACATTGTCTGCCGCCTGCCTGTTGGCGGTGACCGCCGCGCTGTTTGTGTGTCCCGCCGTGGCGGTCGGAGTGTTAAAGTGGCGGGCTCTGTTGGCGGTTCCCGCCAGGGTCAGAATTCAATTTTTTGGACCGCCAGCCTGTTGGCGGGTTGGCCGCCGCTTTATCACCGACCGCCAGGGTCAGAATGACCCCCATAGTCCTCAGTATCAGCCTTGATAGTGGCCCACCAGAAAGAGCGAAGCAGGAGCTCTTGGGTAGCTTTCATTCCACGATGACCTGCGATGGGGGAGTCGTGGCACATACGTAGGGCTTCTGTCTGGACTATCTTAGTAGGTAGGAACAGGGCTTTGTTGTGGTAATAGTATTCCTGGTCTGTACGAAGCTGCGGGCGTAAATTGTTCATCTCCGTTGTTTCAAGGTTGGAATATTCAGATTTAACCTTGTCTAGGAATGTCTGTACTAGGCCAATGATCTTATTATTTTCAAATAGGTTTTGTACAGGAGAATCGCTACACTCAGGGTAACGACGGGACAGGGCATCTGCCAAGATATTCTGAGAACCAGGCATATATTTAATGTAAAAATCATATTGACTAAAAAAGAAAGCCCATCGAGCCTGCCGGCTATTTTGACACTGAAAGTTTCTCAAGCATTGTAAATTTCGGTGATCTGTCCATGCCTCAAAGGGTACTTTTGAGCCCATCAGGAAGTGCTTCCATTCCGTGCACGTTGTCTTCAAGGCGAGTAGTTCTCGTTCTAACACCAAATAGTTCAGTTCGGAGTCGGATAATATGTGTGAAAGATAGAATACAGGATGCTCTAACCCATCATCATCTTGTTTTTGTAGCAAGGCAGCCCCTATGGCTCTTTCTGAGGCGTCTGCGACAACTATGAACTGTTTGGTGGTGTCTGGGTGTCGTAGAATGGGAGCTTGAATGAAGGCCTTCTTTAATTCTTGAAAGGCAAACTCAGCGTCTTGTGTCCAACAAAAACCTTTCCTTAGATTGTCTTTCTTAAGGGTTTGTGTAATATAACTGGTTCTCTGGGCAAAGTCCGCTATAAATTGTCGATAGAAATTGGCCACTCCCAAAAAGCACTGAGTTTCTTTGATGGAAGAGGGGGATGGCCAATCCAGAATAGCATGAATCTTATCAGAATCCATGGCAACACCTACTTGGTTAATGCAATATCCCAGGTATTTTACCTCAGTTTGGTCAAATTCACATTTTTCTGGCTTGCAGAATAGATGATGTTGTCTGAGTCTATCTAATACTTGGAGTACATGTTTAGTGTGTTGTTCTGGATGGACAGAGAATATTAGAATGTCATCCAGATAAACGACCACCGTTTGGTGTAGAAGATCAGAAAAAATAGCGTCCATGAATCTTTGAAAGATGGAGGGGGCATTGGTTAGTCCAAAAGGCATCACCCGGTATTCATAATGACCAAAAGGTGTTCTGAAGGCGGTCTTCCATTCATCACCTTCCTGTATCCTTAAAAGAAGGTATGCTCCTCTAAGATCTAACTTGGTGAATATCTTTGCCCCTCTGACGGCTTCTAAGATGTCCTTAATAAGAGGTAGAGGGTATCGATCCTTAGTAGTAATCTTACTTAATCCTCTAAAGTCTATACAGGGACGCAAGTCTTTCGTCTTTTTTGGTACGAAAAAGAGAGGAGCCCCTGCAGGTGAGGAGGAAGGGGCAATCAAACCACTCTGTACGTTTTCCTCTAGGTATTCCTTGAGGATCTTCTTCTCAGGCTCTGTTAGAGAGTACATTTGCCCAAAAGGAACCACGGCATCTGGTTCCAAAGGAATGGCATAATCGTATTCTCTATGGGGTGGCAGTTCAGGTCTTTCTGGTTTCTGGAATACATCGGCATATTCTAGGTAATGTCTGGGTACTCCTTGTAGAATGTTAATGGAACATCCCACCTTAGGTGGTGTAAGTAAGAGACTCTTCGGGGACCAATAGTTTCCTGCTAAATAACAGTGGTGTTGGCAAAAGTGAGAGGATAGAGAAATGTTTTTTGTCTTCCAATTAATGTAGCCAAATAGCCAGAAACACGTGTCCGAGATATGGCACTAGCCGCACCAACTTATTGTGAAAAACTTTCAAAACTCTATTCAAATTCGTGCTAATGACTGCATTTACCATGATGCCTTGGGGTCACAAATGCTGGAATGGAAGACAGGGTGCTCCCCATTTTGACTGTTGCAATTAAGGCTCCCGTGAGCCTCTGAGCTGACGAGCTCGCGTGAAGCACCTGTGCACCTTCTTGAGTGGTACTTAATCCTGTGAATACTTTCAAGGCGGCATTTCAAGCAACCCCGCCAGCTACACGTTGCTCTTCGCTGATGACGGCCAAATAGCCAGAAACACATGTCCGAAGATACGGCACTCGCCGCACCAACTTATGGTGAAAAACTTTCAAAACTCTATTCAAATACATGCTAATGACTGCATTTACCATGATGCCTTGGGGTCACAAATGCTGGAATGGAAGACAGGGTGCCCCCAATTTTGACTGTTGCAATTAAGGCTCCCGTGAGCCTCTGAGCTGACGAGCTCGGGTGAAGCACCTGTGCGCCTTCTTGAGTGGTACTTAAACCTGTGAATACTTTCAAGGCGGTGCACATGGCCTGTTTCAGCTCCTCAAAAGCTTTCTGACAGCTAGCTGTCCACAATACCTTTTTAGGCATTTTCTTGGATGTGAGGTCATTAAGAGGGGCTGCTATGGAGCCATAGTTCTTAATGAATCTCCTGTAGTACCCAGTGAGGCCTAAGAAGGCTCTCACCTGGGTCTGAGTTGTAGGGGGAACCCAATCTATAATAATTGGATTTTCCCCTGAAGTGGTGCAATCTGGTCTCCACCTACTAGGTGTCCCAGATAAACCACTTTCCCCTACCCTATCTGGCACTTTGAAGCCTTGATAGTGAGGCCTGCCTTTTGCAGGGCCTCCAAAACTTTCCACAGGTGGACCAGGTGATCATCCCAGGTGGAGCTAAAGACAGCTATATCATCTAGATATGCTGCACTAAAAGACTCCAACCCTTGCAGGACTGTATTCACCAACCTCTGAAAAGTGGCAGGTGCATTTTTCAAACCAAAGGGCATTACTGTGAATTGGTAGTGCCCTACAATAGTCGAAAATGCAGTTTTTGCTTTAGCATCCTTTGATAACTTGATCTGCCAATACCCTGCAGACAAATCAAAGGTGCTTAGATACTTGGCAGATGCCAGTTTATCTACGAGCTCATCTGCCCTGGGTATAGGGTGAGCATCAGTTTTAGTTACCTGGTTGAGACCTCTGTAATCTACACAAAACCTCATTTCTCTTTTCCCATTTCTAGAGTGAGGCTTTGGTACAAGCACCACAGGAGAGGCCCATGGGCTTTCAGAGTGCTCAACCACTCCCAGTTCAAGCATTTTCTGAACCTCTTGTTTTATGCAGTCCCTGACATGGTCAGGCTGCCTATGGATCTTACTTTTGACAGGCATGCTGTCTCCAGTATCTATAGTGTGCTCACATTAAGAAGTGGTGCCTGGCACAGTAGAAAAGAGTTCAGAAAACGGACCCAGGAGATTTATGCAGTGGTCTTTCTGCTCAGCAGTAAGACAGTCTGCTAAAACTACACCTTCCACTAGAGCATCTTTTTCTGTGGAAGAGAAGAGATCAGGGAGAGGGTCACTCTCTTCTTCCTGTCCTTCATCTGTTGCCATGAGCAGGGTGAGATCAGCCCTGTTAGTAGGGTTTTAGGCGATTGACATGGAGCACCCTAAGGGGACTCCTGTAGTGCCCAAGTCAACCAAGTAGGTGACTTCTGCCTTCTTTTCAACAATGATGTGGGGTCCACTCCATTTGTCTTGGAGTGCTCTTGGGGCCACATGCTCCAAGACCCACACCTTCTGTCCTGGTTGGTACTGAATCAGAACAGCCTTCTGTTATGCCATTGCTTTTGGAGCTCTTGGCTGGCCTGAAGGTTTTTACTGGCCTTTTTCATGTACTCAGCCATTCTGGAGCTTAGGCAGAGTACATAGTCCACTATGTCTTGTTTAGGAGCTTTTAAAGGTTGTTCCCAACCCTCCTTCACAAGTGTTAGGGGACCTCTTACAGGGTGTCCAAATAGGAGTTCAAAGGGGCTGAAGCCCACTCCTTTCTGGGGTACCTCCCAGTAAGCACAAAGGAGGCAAGGTAACAGGACATCCCATCTCCTCCTGAGTTTTTCAGGGAGTCCCATTATTAAACCTCTCTACCAGTCCATTTGTTTGTGGATGATAAGGAGTGGTGAATTTGTATGTTACACCACATTCCTTTCACATGGCCTTCAAGTATGCAGCCATAAAGTTGCTACCCCTGTCTGATACCACCTCTTTTGGGAAACCCACCCTGGAAAAGATTCCCAGGGGGGCCTTTGCCACTGCAGGTGCTGTAGTGGTCCTAAGAGGAATTGCTTCAGGATATCTTGTGGCATGGTCCACTACCACCAAGATAAACCTATAGCCTGAAGCAGTAGGAGGGTCAAGGGGGCCAACTATGTCAACTCCTACCCCTTCAAAGGGAACCCCAATCACAGGCAGTAGAATAGGGGGAGCCTTTGGGGTGCCACCAGTCTTGCCACTGGCTTGACAGGTGACACAGGACTTACAAACATCCTTTGGGTCCTCTGACATCCTAGGCCAATGAAACAGGGGGACAAGCCTTTCCCATGTTTTAATTTGCCCTAGATGTCCAGCCAAGGGAATGTCGTGGGCTAGAGTTAGGAGGAACTCTCTGTATTGCAGGGGAATGACCAATCTCCTGGCTGCTCCAGGTTTTGAGTCCCTTGCCGCTGTATACAAGAGGTTGTCCTCCCAGTAAACTCTATGTGAGTCACTGACATCCCCATTTTGCTGTTTGACAGCTTGCTGTCTTACACCCTCTAATGTGGGACAGGTTTGCTGTGCCACACTCAGCTCCTCCCTGGCAGGCCCCCCTCCACCCAAAAGCTCAGCAGTATCTGCTTCCAGCTCCTCTGGTGAAGGTTCTGCACAGGGGGGAAATTCTTCTTCCTCAGAAATTGAATCATCTGTAGAGGGAGGGATAGTGGGTAGGGATTTACTCTTACTGACCCTAGCTTTATGGAGCACTTGGCCATTGTTCCAGGATCCAAGTCACCCTGTCCTTTTTGCTTTTTGGCCTGAGCCCTTGTCAAAGCAAAAATATGCCCAGGAATGCCCAGCATTGCTGCATGAGCCTCCAACTCCACTTCTGCCCAAGCTGATGTCTTTAAATCGTTCCCTAGTAGACAGTCTACGGGTAAATCTGAGGCAACCACAACTTTCTTTGGACCAGTAACCCCCCCCCCCCCCAGTTGAGATTTACAACAGCCATGGGGTGGCTAAGAGTGTTGTTATGAGCGTCTTTCACTTGGTACTGGTGACCAAGTAGGTGTTGTTCAGGGTGTACCAGTTTCTCTATTACCATGGTAATACTGGCACCTGTGTCCCTGTAGGCCGGAACCTCAACACCATTTATTAGGGGAAGTTGCTTGTACTTATCCATATTAAGGGGACAAGCAACCAAGGTAGTCAAATCAATGGCACCTTCAGAGACTAGCACAGTCTCTGTGGTCTCCCTAACAAGACCAACCCCAACTAAATTACCAAAAGTGAGCCCAGCTACTCCCTTGGATTGGCTATTAGTAGGTTTGCTCCCACCACATCTGCTATTACTAGGGTCACTAGGTGTAGCAGTAGGGTTTGTGGTAGTGGGAGGCTTGGTGCTTTTCTTTGGACAACTGGCATCAGTTGTCCAATGGCCTTTTATTTTACATAAATAGCACCATGGTTTTTTTACTTGATTAGAATAGGATTTGGGCCCACCACCCCCACCAGAGTGTTTTTGTGGGCCTGATGAAGACTCATTTTTAGATTTGTCCCCACCCTTGTCTGAAGACTTACCATCCTTCTTCTTGCCATCCTTGTCACCCCCTGTATGAACTTTTCTGTTCACTCTTGTTCTGAACCATTTGTCTGCCTTCTTTCCCAATTCTTGGGGAGAGGTCAGATCTGAGTCCACTAGATATTGGTGTAACAAATCAGACACACAGTTATTCAGAATATGCTCTCTCACGATTAGATTATACAGGCTTTCATAGTCAGAAACTTTACTGCCATGTAACCACCCCTCCAAGGCCTTCACGGAATAGTCAACAAAGTCTACCCAGTCTTGTGAGGACTCTTTTCTGGTTTCTCTGAACTTAATCCTGTATTGTTCAGTGGTTAAGCCAAATCCATCCAAGAGTGCATTCTTCAAAACTGTAAAATTATTGGCATCACTTTCCTTAACAGTAAGGAGCCTGTCCCTACCCTTTCCACTGAAAGATAGCCATAGGATAGCAGCCCACTGCCTTTGAGGGACCCCTTGTACAACACAGGCCCTCTCAAGTGCAGCAAACCACTTGTTAATGTCATTCCCCTCCTTGTAAGGGGGAACTATCTTATGCAGATTCCTAGAATCATGCTCTTTCACAGGATTACTATCTGGAACACTGCTGCTACCACCATGGGGTCCTAACCCCAACCTCTGTCTTTCTTTTTCTAAGTCTAAAGATTCCCTGTCTAGAGCCAGCTGTTGCTGTTTAAGCTTCAGCCTAGACTCATCCACTCTCAATCTATTGAGTTCCCTTTCTAACAATCTGTCATCAGGGTGGGTGGGTTGGGCATGCTTTGACACAGAAGAATGATGTGAATGAACAGAGGGTGAATTGTCCCTAACAGTTGGCACTCTAACAACCTGGCCTGCAGGAATAACATCCCTACTGTGATTAGAGCTCACATTAGTACCAGCTATGCTAGGTGGTCTTCTAAGGGACAGATTGGGAAGGTTACCATCTAACACTCTTACTGGGGGTGCCCCAGATTCAGAGTGTGAACCATCTCCTAACTTCTCAATGGATGTGCCAGCTAAGGCCTTATCATTCTCAATAAGCATGTTAGATAACTATTCTCTAGAGGGATTCTTCCCTATCCCTCAACCTGTATCAATGCAGAGACTCCTCAAACCCTTCCAGTTAAGGTGGTCATAAGCTGAGCTGACCAGATCAAGAGAAGGACCTACATCAGACATGATAGAAAAAGGTTTAGGGACAGATAAAAGAAACAAAAAGTTTCAGGACTTTTTAAGGAAACAAAAAAACCTTTTTCAACTTTTTAGAAACTTTTAGAAAGTTTAGAGGTACTTTTCAGCACTTCGCAAATAGAGTAAGAGAAGAAAAGCAAAAATTTTTGGTTAGGTGTACATAAACTGAACTTGTTTTGTATATTATTCTCTTATGAAAAGTACAAAATGACAAAGTGGTAAGTAGTTGCAAGTACTTATGCCACCGCTGCACGACCAATGTAGGAGGCTGGCCTGGCTTGCAGTGGGTACCAAGGGGTACTTAAACTATGTACCAGGTCCAGTTATCCCTTATTAGTGTAGAAGAGTGTAGGAGGCTGGACTGGCTTGTAGTGAGTACCTAGGGGTACTTGCACCTTGCACCAGGCCCAGTTATCCCTTATTAGTGTATAGGGTGTCTAGCAGCTTAGGCTGATAGATAATGGTAGCTTAGCAGAGCAGCTCAGGCTGAACTAGGAGACGTGTGAAGCTACTACAGTACCACCTAGTGTCATATGCACAATATCATAAGAAAACACAATACACAGTTATACTAAAAATAAAGGTACTTTATTTTTATGACAATATGCCAAAGTATCTTAGAGTGTACCCTCAGTAAGAGGATAGGAAATATACACAAGATATATGTACACAATACCAAAAATATGCAGTATAGTCTTAGAAAACAGTGCAAACAATGTATAGTTACAATAGGATGCAATGGGGAAACATAGGGATAGGGGCAACACAAACCATATACTCCAAAAGTGGAATGCGAACCACGAATGGACCCCAAACCTATGTGACCTTGTAGAGGGTCGCTGGGACTATTAGAAAATAGTGAGGGTTAGAAAAATAGCCCACCCCAAGACCCTGAAAAGTGAGTGCAAAGTGCACTAAAGTTCCCCTAAGGACAAAGAAGTCGTGATAGAGGAATAATGCAGGGAAGACACAAACCAACAATGCAACAACAATGGATTTCCAGTTGAGGGTACCTGTGGAACAAGGGGACCAAGTCCAAAAGTCACAAGCAAGTCGGAGATGGGCAGATGCCCAGGAAATGCCAGCTGTGGGTGCAAAGAAGCTTCTACTGGACAGAAGAAGCTGAGGTTTCTGCAAGAACGAAAAGGGCTAGAGACTTCCCCTTTGGTGGACAGATCCCACTCGCCGTGGAGAGTCGTGCAGAAGTGTTTTCCCGCCGAAAGAACGCCAACAAGCCTTGCTAACTGCAAATCATGTGGTTAGCGTTTTTGGACGCTGCTGTGGCCCAGGAGGGACCAGGAGGTCGCAAATTGGACCAGGAGGTAGAGGGGACGTCGAGCAAGAAAAAGAGCCCTCTTAGCAGCAGGTAGCACCTGGAGAAGTGCCAGAAACAGGCACTACGAGGATGCGTGAAACGGTGCTCACCCGAAGTTACACAAAGGAGTCCCACGTCGCCGGAGACCAACTTAGAAAGTCGTGCAATGCAGGTTAGAGTGCCGTGGACCCAGGCTTGGCTGTGCACAAAGGATTTCCGCCGGAAGTGCACAGGGGCCGGAGTAGCTGCAAAAGTCGTGGTTCCCAGCAATGCAGTCTAGCGAGGTGAGGCAAGGACTTACCTCCACCAAACTTGGACTGAAGAGTCACTGGACTGTGGGAGTCACTTGGACAGAGTTGCTGGATTCGAGGGACCTCGCTCGTCGTGCTGAGAGGAGACCCAAGGGACCGGTAGTGCAGCTTTTTGGTGCCTGCGGTTGCAGGGGGAAGATTCCGTCGACCCACGGGAGATTTCTTCGGAGCTTCTAGTGCAGAGAGGAGGCAGACTACCCCCACAGCATGCACCACCAGGAAAACAGTCGAGAAGGCGGCAGGATCAGCGGTACAGAGTTGCAGTAGTCATCTTTGCTACTGTGTTGCAGGTTTGCAGGCTTCCAGCGCGGTCAGCAGTCGATTCCTTGGCAGAAGGTGAAGAGAGAGATGCAGAGGAACTCGGATGAGCTCTTGCATTCGTTATCTAAAGTTTCCCCAGAGACAGAGACCCTAAATAGCCAGAAAAGAGGGTTTTGCTACCCAGGAGAGAGGACAGGCTAGCAACACCTGAAGGAGCCTATCAGAAGGAGTCTCTGATGTCACCTGGTGGCACTGGCCACTCAGAGCAGTCCAGTGTGCCAGCAGCACCTCTGTTTCCAAGATGGCAGAGGTCTGGAGCACACTGGAGGAGCTCTGGACACCTCCCAGGGGAGGTGCAGGTCAGGGGAGTGGTCACTCCCCTTTCCTTTGTCCAGTTTCGCGCCAGAGCAGGGCTAAGGGGTCCCTGAACCGGTGTAGACTGGCTTATGTAGAAATGGGCACCAAATGTGCCCATGAAAGCCTTTCCAGAGGCTGGGGGAGGCTACTCCTCCCCTGCCTTCACACCATTTTCCAAAGGGAGAGGGTGTAACACCCTCTCTCAGAGGAAGTCCTTTGTTCCGCCATTCTGGGGCAGAAGCCTGTCTGAGGGGTTGGCAGCAGCAGCTGCAGGGAAACCCCTGAAAAGGCAGTTTGGCAGTACCAGGGTCTGTGCTACAGACCACTGGGATCATGGGATTGTGCCTACTATGCCAGGATGGCATAGAGGGGGCAATTCCATGATCATAGACATGTTACATGGCCAAATTCGGAGTTACCATTGTGACGCTACATATAGGTAGTGACCTATATGTAGTGCACGCGTGTAATGGTGTCCCCGCACTCACAAAGTCCGGGGAATTGGCCCTGAACAATGTGGGGGCACCTTGGCTAGTGCCAGGGTGCCCTCACACTAAGTAACTTTGCACCTAACCTTTACCAGGTAAAGGTTAGACATATAGGTGACTTATAAGTTACTTAAGTGCAGTGTAAAATGGCTGTGAAATAACGTGGACGTTATTTCACTCAGGCTGCAGTGGCAGGCCTGTGTAAGAATTGTCAGAGCTCCCTATGGGTGGCAAAAGAAATGCTGCAGCCCATAGGGATCTCCTGGAACCCCAATACCCTGGGTACCTCAGTACCATATACTAGGGAATTATAAGGGTGTTCCAGTATGCCAATGTGAATTGGTAAAATTGGTCACTAGCCTGTTAGTGACAATTTGTACAGAGAGAGCATAACCACTGAGGTTCTGGTTAGCAGAGCCTCAGTGAGACAGTTAGGCACCACACAGGGAACACACACATATAGGCCACAAACTTATGAGCACTGGGGTCCTGACTAGCAGGGTCCCAGTGACACATAACAAACATACTGAAAACATAGGGTTTTCACTATGAGCACTGGGCCCTGGCTGGCAGGATCCCAGTGAGACAGTGAAAACACCCTGACATACACTCACAAACAGGCCAAAAGTGGGGGTAACAAGGCTAGAAAGAGGCTACTTTCTCACACAACCCCCCCCCCAAACGAAGGACAATAAGGCTAACCTTGGCCAGTTGAGACTTTATTGTCTAAGTGGTGATAAGTAGAGAGTAGCTCTGCAATAGACTGGTTACTCCCTTTATCATCCACTATATGGTTACTTCCCTGTGGGGATGTAAACCACCCTGTTTGAAGTTTATTAGCTAAGGAACAATGTGAAGATGTATTTTCAGAGTTTCTATCAGTAAGTTTTAGTTTAGAGCAGTGGGAATTGTCCACTGAACCTATTTGTAATGATGGAAATGCCAGACAGGGATGCTGTCTCAATAAAGCCATAGCTGGGCAAAAATGTTGTCCATATGGCTGGAAGAGAGAACAGGGATGCTGTTTCTCTTGAGTTGGAGCAGAGCAGGGATGCTGTCCTATGAGCTCCACACTAGGGCAGGGATGCTGTCCTAAGTGTTGTGAGGCAGTGCAGAGTTTCTGCACTAAAGTTTCTCTGGGAGGGTTGGAGGGATGCTCCATGTTAACTAAAATGGTGCTCTTTTTCTCAGCAATGTTAGTTCTCCCACAAAGAGGTACTTCTACCTCAGGGAGTCCAGCTTTGCCAGCTGATGATTCCCTTGGAACAGGTGCCACCCCAGGAGAGGTTTCTCCCATCACAGGAATGGTATCCTGAATGGTAGGGTGGTTAGGGGATACTGTGATACCCTTTTTACCTGTTGATGGAGAGGGATCCTGAGTTTTCAGGCCTTCTCTCCTTTGCTTTTTCATTTCAGTAGAAATGAGAGGGAACAATTCCTCAGGGATGCCCAGCATGGCTGCATGGGCATAAAACTCTACATCAGCCCAACCTGAGGCCTCTAGGTCATTACCTAAGAGACAGTCTACAGGTAAGCTAGGTGATACCACCACCTGCTTAGGGCCAGTAACTCCACCCCAACTAAACTGAATTATAGCTAAGGGAAGAAACTTAGTGGAGTTATGGACATCAATAATCTTATACTGTTGTCCAATGATATGTTGATCAGGGTGCACTAGGTTTTCAGTCACCAAAGTGATACTGGCACCTGTGTCCCTGTAGGCCAAGGCCTCAACACCATTTATTGAAACTGTCTGCCTGTACTTATCCATTGTAAGGGGACAAGCAGCCAGTGTGGCAAGGCCAATGCCACTAGGTGTGACAGAAACTGTCTTGGGACTGACTACCCCAGTTTCTACTATGGACCCATAAGTGAACCCAACTACACCCTTAACTTGACTGTTGCCAGCAGTCCCACCACTAGTACCACTACTTCTAGGGGCACTAGAGCTTGATGTATTAGTGGTGGTAGGCTCAGGGGGTTTACCTGGACAGGACTTATCCCTTGGCCTATGGCCTCTATTTTTACACCCAAAGCACCAAGGCTTTTTAAATTGTGTAGGTTGAGAAGAAGAGGAAGAATTTGTTTTATCCCCACCACCTGAAGAGTGTTTAAGATTTGAAGTCGGATCTTTGGTTTTACCCTTATCCCCATGCTTATCTTGAGACTTTTCACCATCTTTCTTCTTAGTGTTCTCTTTGTCACCCCCTGTATGAACTTTTCTGTTCACCCTTGTTCTGACCCATTTGTCTGCCTTCTTTCCCAATTCTTGGGGAGAGGTCAGATCAGAGTCCACCAAGTAATGGTGCAACAAATCAGACACACAATTATTAAGAATATGCTCTCTCAGGATCAAGTTATACAGGCTGTCATAATCAGTAACTTTACTGCCATGTAACCACCCCTCCAAGGCCTTCACTGAATGGTCAATGAAATCAACCCAGTCTTGTGAAGACTCCTTTTTGGTTTCTCTGAACTTTATCCTGTATTGTTCAGTGGTTAAGCCATAACCATCCAGGAGTGCATTCTTAAGAACTTTGTAATCATTGGCTTCATTTTCTTTCACAGTAAGGAGCCTATCCCTACCTTTTCCACTAAATGATAGCCATAGGATAGCAGCCCACTGCCTTTGAGGGACATCCTGTACAACACAGGCCCTCTCAAGTGCAGAAAACCACTTGTTAATGTCATCCCCCTCCTTATAAGGGGGAACTATCTTATGCAGATTCCTGGAATCATGCTCTTTTGCAGGATGACTATGGGGAATACTGCTGCTGCCACCATGGGTTTCAAAACCCAACTTCTGTCTTTCCTTCTCTAATTCTAAAGACTGTCTATCCAAATCCAGCTGTTGCTTTTTAAGCTTCAGTCTGGTTTGTTCCACCCTCAACTTATTGAGTTCCCTTTCTAACAATCTGTCATCAGGGTTGGTGGGAGGGACATTTCTAGATACAGAGGTATGATGGGAATGAACAGAAGGAGACCTGTCCCTTACAGAGGGCACCCTAACAGCTTGGCTGACAGTGTAATGTGAGAGCACATCATCTGTATGATGTGACTCCACCTCAGTACCAACTATGCTAGACTGTCTTGTAATGGGAAGGCTAAGAAGTTTCTTTCCTGAACCTTTTCCTGGGGGAGTCCCTGGATCAGATTGGGAACCATTAGCTACTTTTTCAACAGATGGGGCACTTTTTGCCTTATCTTGTTCTCTAAGCATGTTAAGTAACAGTTCCAAGGAAGGATTCTTCCCTACACTCAAACCTCTCTCTATGCAGAGACTCCTTGCTCCTTTCCAGCTAAGGTCATCATATGCAATCTTGGACAGATCAACATTTTGGCCTGTGCCAGACATTTTTAGAGAGAGTTAAAGTGATAGAAAAAGAGAAAAAAGTTTTCAGAACTTTTAGAAAGACAGAAAAAAAACTTTTAAAACTTTTTAGAACTTTTTAGAAAGTTTAGATGTACTTTTCAGCACTTAGAAAAGAGTGAAAAGAGGAAATGAAAAACTTTTTAGTTATGTGTACACACACACTGAACTTGTTTTGTATATTTTTCTCTTATGAAAAGTACAATGACAAGAGTGGTAAGTAGTCTCAAAGCACTTATCCCACCGCTGCACAACCAATGTAGGAGGCTGGACTGGCTTGTAGTGAGTACCTAGGGGTACTTGCACCTTGCACCAGGCCCAGTTATCCCTTATTAGTGTATAGGGTGTCTAGCAGCTTAGGCTGATAGATAATGGTAGCTTAGCAGAGCAGCTTAGGCTGAACTAGGAGACGTGTGAAGCTACTACAGTACCACCTAGTGTCATATGCACAATATCATAAGAAAACACAATACACAGTTATACTAAAAATAAAGGTACTTTATTTTTATGACAATATGCCAAAGTATCTTAGAGTGTACCCTCAGTGAGAGGATAGGAAATATACACAAGATATATGTACACAATACCAAAAATATGCAGTATAGTCTTAGAAAACAGTGCAAACAATGTATAGTTACAATAGGATGCAATGGGGACACATAGGGATAGGGGCAACACAAACCATATACTCCAAAAGTGGAATGCGAACCACGAATGGACCCCAAACCTATGTGACCTTGTAGAGGGTCGCTGGGACTATTAGAAAATAGTGAGGGTTAGAAAAATAGCCCACCCCAAGACCCTGAAAAGTGAGTGCAAAGTGCACTAAAGTTCCCCTAAGGACAAAGAAGTCGTGATAGAGGAATAATGCAGGGAAGACACAAACCAACAATGCAACAACAATGGATTTCCAGTCGAGGTACCTGTGGAACAAGGGGACCAAGTCCAAAAGTCACAAGCAAGTCGGAGATGGGCAGATGCCCAGGAAATGCCAGCTGTGGGTGCAAAGAAGCTTCTACTGGACAGAAGAAGCTTAGGTTTCTGCAGGAACGAAAAGGGCTAGAGACTTCCCCTTTGGTGGAAGGATCCCTCTCGCCGTGGAGAGTCGTGCAGAAGTGTTTTCCCGCCGAAAGAATGCCAACAAGCCTTGCTAGCTGCAAATCGTGTGGTTAGCGTTTTTGGACGCTGCTTTGGCCCAGGAGGGACCAGGAGGTCGCAAATTGGACCAGGAGGTAGAGGGGACTTCGAGCAAGACAAGGAGCCCTCTTAGCAGCAGGTAGCACCCAGAGAAGTGCCAGAAACAGGCACTACGAGGATGCGTGAAACGGTGCTCACCCAAAGTTACACAAAGGAGTCCCACGTCGCCGGAGACCAACTTAGAAAGTCGTACAATGCAGGTTAGGGTGCCGTGGACCCAGGCTTGGCTGTGCACAAAGGATTTCTGCCAGAAGTGCACAGGGGCCGGAGTAGCTGCAAAAGTCGCAGTTCCCAGCAATGCAGTCTAGCGAGGTGAGGCAAGGACTTACCTCCACCAAACTTGGACTGAAGAGTCACTGGACTGTGGGAGTCAATTGGACAGAGTTGCTGGATTCAAGAGACCTCGCTCATCGTGCTGAGAGGAGACCCAAGGGACCGGTAATGCAGCTTTTTGGTGCCTGCGGTTGCAGGGGGAAGATTCCGTCGACCCACGGGAGATTTCTTCGGAGCTTCTAGTGCAGAGAGGAGGCAGACTACCCCCACAGCATGCACCACCAGGAAAACAGTCGAGAAGGCGGCAGGATCAGCGTTACAGAGTTGCAGTAGTCGTCTTTGCTACTATGTTGCAGGTTTGCAGGCTTCCAGCGCGGTCAGCAGTCGATTCCTTGGCAGAAGGTGAAGAGAGAGATGCAGAGGAACTCGGATGAGCTCTTGCATTCGTTATCTAAAGTTTCCCCAGAGACAGAGACCCTAAATAGCCAGAAAAGAGGGTTTGGCTACCCAAGAGAAAGGACAGGCTAGCAACACCTGAAGGAGCCTGTAGGAGGCTGGACTGGCTTGTAGTGAGTACCAAGGGGTACTTGCACCTTGCACCAGGCCCAGTTATCCCTTATTAGTGTATAGGGTGTCTAGCAGCTTAGGCTGATAGATAATGGTAGCTTAGCAGAGCAGCTTAGGCTGAACTAGGAGACGTGTGAAGCTACTACAGTACCACTTAGTGTCATATGCACAATATCATAAGAAAACACAATACACAGTTATACTAAAAATAAAGGTACTTTATTTTTATGACAATATGCCAAAGTATCTTAGAGTGTACTCTCAGTGAGAGGATAGGAAATATACACAAGATATATATACACAATAGCAAAAATATGCAGTATAGTCTTAGAAAACAGTGGAAACAATGTATAGTTACAATAGGATGCAATGGGGACACATAGGGATAGGGGCAACACAAACCATATACTCCAAAAGTGGAATGCGAACCACGAATGGACCCCAAACCTATGTGACCTTGTAGAGGGTCGCTGGGACTATTAGAAAATAGTGAGAGTTAGAAAAATAACCCTCCCCAAGACCCTGAAAAGTGAGTGCAAAGTGCACTAAAGTTCCCCTAAGGATAAAGAAGTCGTGTTAGAGGAATAATGCAGGAAAGACACAAACCAACAATGCAACAACGATGGATTTCCAATCTAGGGTACCTGTGGAACAAGGGGACCAAGTCCAAAAGTCACAAGCAAGTCGGAGATGGGCATATGCCCAGGAAATGCCAGCTGTGGATGCAAAGAAGCTTCGACTGAACAGAAGAAGCTGAGGTTTCTGCAAGAACGAAAAGGGCTAGAGACTTCCCCTTTGGTGGACGGATCCCTCTCACCGTGGAGAGTCGTGCAGAAGTGTTTTCCCGCCGAAAGAACGCCAACAAGCCTTGCTAGCTGCAAATCGTGCAGTTAGAGTTTTTGGACGCTGTTGTGGACCAGGAGGGACCAGGAGGTCGCAAATTGGACCAGGAGGTAGAGGGGACGTCGTGCAAGACAAGGAGCCCTCTTAGCAGCAGGTAGCACCCGGAGAAGTGCCAGAAACAGGCACTACGAGGATGCGTGAAACGGTGCTCACCCGAAGTTACACAAAGGAGTCCCACGTCGCCGGAGACCAACTTAGAAAGTCGTACAATGCAGGTTAGAGTGCCGTGGACCCAGGCTTGGCTGTGCACAAAGGATTTCTGCCGGAAGTGCACATGGGCCGGAGTAGCTGCAAAAGTCGCGGTTCCCAGCAATGCAGTCTAGCGAGGTGAGGCAAGGACTTACCTCCACCAAACTTGGACTGAAGAGTCACTGGACTGTGGGAGTCACTTGGACAGAGTTGCTGGATTCGAGGGACCTCGCTCGTCATGCTAAGAGGAGACCCAAGGGACCGGTAATGCAGCTTTTTGGTGCCTGCGGTTGCAGGGGGAAGATTCCGTCGACCCACGGGAGATTTCTTTGGAGCTTCTAGTGCAGAGAGGAGGCAGACTACCCCCACAGCATGCACCACCAGGAAAACAGTCGAGAAGGCGGCAGGATCAGCGTTACAGAGTTGCAGTAGTCGTCTTTGCTACTATGTTGCAGTTTTGCAGGCTTCCAGCGCGGTCAGCAGTCGATTCCTTGGCAGAAGGTGAAGAGAGAGATGCAGAGGAACTCGGATGAGCTCTTGCATTCGTTTCCTAAAGTTTCCCCAGAGACAGAGACCCTAAATAGCCAGAAAAGAGGGTTTGGCTACTTAGGAGAGAGGATAGGCTAGCAACACCTGAAGGAGCCTATCACAAGGAGTCTCTGACGTCACCTGGTGGCACTGGCCACTCAGAGCAGTCCAGTGTGCCAGCAGCACCTCTGTTTCCAAGATGGCAGAGGTCTGGAGCACACTGGAGGAGCTCTGGACACCTCCCAGGGGAGGTGCAGGTCAGGGGAGTGGTCACTCCCCTTTCCTTTGTCCAGTTTCGCGCCAGAGCAGGGCTAAGGGGTCCCCTGAACCGGTGTAGACTGGCTTATGTAGAATTGGGCACATCTGTGCCCAACAAAGCATTTCCAGAGGCTGGGGGAGGCTACTCCTCCCCTGCCTTCACACCATTTTCCAAAGGGAGAGGGTGTAACACCCTCTCTCAGAGGAAGTCCTTTGTTCTGCCATCCTGGGCCAGGCCTGGCTGGACCCCAGGAGGGCAGCTGCCTGTCTGAGGGGTTGGCAGCAGCAGCAGCTGCAGTGAAACCCCAGGAAGGGCAGTTTGGCAGTGCCAGGGTCTGTGCTACAGACCACTGGGATCATGGGATTGTGCCAACTATGCCAGGATGGTATAGAGGGGGCAATTCCATGATCATAGACATGTTACATGGCCATATTCGGAGTTACCATTGTGAAGCTACATATAGGTAGTGACCTATATGTAGTGCACGCGTGTAATGGTGTCCCCGCACTCACAAAGTCTGGGGAATTGGCCCTGAACAATGTGGGGGCACCTTGGCTAGTGCCAGGGTGCCCTCACACTAAGTAACTTTGCACCTAACCTTTACCAGGTAAGGGTTAGACATATAGGTGACTTATAAGTTACTTAAGTGCAGTGTAAAATGGCTGTGAAATAACGTGGACGTTATTTCACTCAGGCTGCAGTGGCAGGCCTGTGTAAGAATTGTCAGAGCTCCCTATGGGTGGCAAAAGAAATGCTGCAGCCCATAGGGATCTCCTGGAACCCCAATACCCTGGGTACCTCAGTACCATATACTAGGGAATTATAAGGGTGTTCCAGTATGCCAATGTAAATTGGTAAAATTGGTCACTAGCCTGTTAGTGACAATTTGGAAAGAAATGAGAGAGCATAACCACTGAGGTTCTGATTAGCAGAGCCTCAGTGAGACAGTTAGGCACTACACAGGGAACACATACATATAGGCCACAAACTTATGAGCACTGGGGTCCTGACTAGCAGGGTCCCAGTGACACATAACAAACATACTGAAAACATAGGGTTTTCACTATGAGCACTGGGCCCTGGCTAGCAGGATCCCAGTGAGACAGTGAAAACACCCTGACATACACTCACAAACAGGCCAAAAGTGGGGGTAACAAGGCTAGAAAGAGGCTACTTTCTCACAGATTCCCCGGGTACTCCAGAATGTTTTCAAGATATACTAGCGTTACCGTTAAAACAAGCGGGAGTAGAGCACTGGGGAGAGTTGTTTTTTGAAGGAGACCTGCTTTCATGGGAAGAATTAGTGTTACTAACGAGAGGAGCCCTGTCTAGGTGGAAATATTTGCAAGTTAGAGAATGGGCCAAAGGGATTAAGGAAGGTGTGGGTAAGAACAACTCTTTGGATGTGATTATCCCGTGCCCTTTAATAGGCCCCCACAAAGTGTCAGCTTGGTACTGGGGGATCCTGGAAGGGGTAGATGGCGATTTTGACCTTCCTGCAAAATTGTGGGGAGATTGTTTTTCGGAAGAACTGCTTGAAAGGTGGTGGAAGGAGTCATTAGCGCTGCTCCATGGTACAGTGAAACCCGCTGCGCTAAAGAAAAATCATTATTACACGCTGCATAGAGCTTACATTTCTCCAGATAAATTATCTAAAATGAAAGGAGGCCAGGGGGTCAACTGTTCAAAATGTGGGGTGGCCCAAGCTACTGATATTCATATGTTTTGGGAATGCTTGGATGTTCGTCACTTTTGGGAAGAAGTATGTGGAGCTATTTCGAGTATTCTAAAACAGAGAATAGAGGCCTCCTTAAGGTTGATAATTTTCGGGCAAACCCAGGATTGGTTGGGACGGCCTGTTACAGTGAGAGAGAAAAAGTTAATATTCTATGCAATAGTGTTGGGGAGACGAGAGATATGCAGGAAAGGGATGTCGATGGCTCCGCCAGGATATGCAGAATGGCTTAGAGATATATTAAGTATAGCAGATTTGGATCAAGCTATAGGGGGAAAAGATAAGGTGCGAGTGGATTTCTGGGCACCACTGTTGGATTGGAAAATAGATCACTGAGGGTTGTAACTTTACTTTTATTTTTTGTTTGTTGAAATTGATATGGTTTTGTGTTATTGGTCCGATGATTACACACCCTACTCTGAAATCCTTGGGGACTTAAGATAGTCTAAGGATTGGTCGAGAAGAGAGGGTAACCCCTGGCCGAAAGTAACTTCCCATGTGTCGGTTGACAAGCAAAGGGAGTTCTACGCACTGCCTAGGGTGAATGAGGACTTTAAAAAAAATTAAAAAAAATATGAAGAAGGTGATGATATCACCAGGTGGTTCACAGCTTTTGAGAGGGCTTGTGTGTAGGAGGCTGGACTGGCTTGTAGTGAGTACCAAGGGGTACTTACACCTTGCACCAGGCCCAGGTATCCCTTATTAGTGTATAGGGTGTCTAGCAGCTTATGCTGATAGATAATGGTAGCTTAGCAGAGCAGCTTAGGCTGAACTAGGAGACGAGTGAAGCTCCTACAGTACCACTAGTGTCACTTGTACAATATCATAAGAAAACACAATACACAGACATACTAAAAATAAAGGTACTTTATTTTTATGACAATATGCCAAAGTATCTCAGAGTGTAACCTCAGTATGAGGATAGCAAATATACACAAGATATATGTACACAATACCAAAAATATGCAGTATAGTCTTAGAAAACAGTGCAAACAATGTATAGTTACAATAGGATGCAATGGGGAGACATAGGGATAGGGGCAACACAAACCATATACTCCAAAAGTGGAATGCGAACCACGAATGGACCCCAAACCTATGTGACCTTGTAGAGGGTCGCTGGGACTGTAAGAAAACAGTGAGGGTTAGAAAAATAGCCCACCCCAAGACCCTGAAAAGTGAGTGCAAAGTGCACTAAAGTTCCCCAAAGGACATAGAAGTCGTGATAGGGGAATTCTGCAGGAAAGACACAAACCAGCAATGCAACAACGATGGATTTCCAGTCTAGGGTACCTGTGGAACAAGGGAACCAAGTCCAAAAGTCACAAGCAAGTCGGAGATGGGCAGATGCCCAGGAAATGCCAGCTGTGGGTGCAAAGAAGCTGCTACTAGGCAGTAGAAGCTGAGGATTCTGCAGGAACGACAAGGGCTAGAGACTTCCCCTTTGGAGGATGGATCCCCACGCTGTGGAGAGTCGTGCAGAAGTGTTTTCCTGAAAAAAGACTGCCAACAAGTCTTGCTAGCTGCAAATCGTGCAGTTAGGGTTTTTGGATGCTGCTGTGGCCCAGGAGGGACCAGGATGTCGCCAATTTCGTCTGGGGACAGAGGGGGCATCGAGCAAGACAAGGAGCCCTCTCAGAAGCAGGCAGCACCCGCAAAAGTGCCAGAACAGGCACTACGAAGAGGAGTGAAACTGTGCTCACCCGAAGTTGCACAAAGGAGTCCCACGCTGCCGGAGGACAACTTAGGAAGTCGTGCAATGCAGGTTAGTGTGCCGTGGACCCAGGCTTGACTGTGCACAAAGGATTTCCGCCCGAAGTGCACGGAGGCCGGAGTAGCTGCAAAAGTTGCGGTTCCCAGCAATGCAGTCTGGCGTGGGGAAGCAAGGACTTACCTCCACCAAACTTGGACTGAAGAGTCACTGGACTGTGGGAGTCACTTGGACAGAGTTGCTGGATTCAAGGGACCTCGCTTGTCGTGCAGAGAGGCGACCCAGGGGACCGTGATGCAGTTCTTTGGTGCCTGCGGTAGCAGGGGGAAGATTCCGTCGACCCACGGGAGATTTCTTCGGAGCTTCTAGTGCAGAGAGGAGGCAGACTACCCCCACAGCACGCACCACCAGGAAAACAGTCGAGAAGGCGGCAGGATCAGCGTTACAGAGTTGCAGTAGTCGTCTTTGCTACTTTGTTGCAGTTTTGCAGGCTTCCAGCGCGGTCACAGTCGATTCCTTGGCAGAAGCTGAAGAGAGAGATGCAGAGGACTCTGATGAGCTCTTGCATTCGTTATCTCAAGAAATCCCCAAAGCAGAGACCCTAAATAGCCAGAAAAGAGGGTTTGGCTACCTAGGAGAGAGGATAGGCTAGCAACACCTGAAGGAGCCTATCAGAAGGAGTCTCTGACGTCACCTGCTGGCCCTGGCCACTCAGAGCAGTCCAGTGTGCCAGCAGCACCTCTGTTTCCAAGATGGCAGAGGTCTGGAGCACACTGGAGGAGCTCTGGGCACCTCCCAGGGGAGGTGCAGGTCAGGGGAGTGGTCACTCCCCTTTCCTTTGTCCAGTTTCGCGCCAGAGCAGGGCTGAGGGGTCCCTGAACCGGTGTAGACTGGCTTATGCAGAAATGGGCACCATCTGTGCCCATGAAAGCATTTCCAGAGGCTGGGGGAGGCTACTCTTCCCCTGCCTTAACACCTTTTTCCAAAGGGAGAGGGTGTAACACCCTCTCTCTGAGGAAGTCCTTTGTTCTGCCTTCCTGGGCCAAGCCTGGCTGGACCCCAGGAGGGCAGAAACCTGTCTGAGGGGTTGGCAGCAGCAGCTGCAGTGAAACCCCGGGAAAGGCAGTTTGGCAGTACCCGGGTCTGTGCTAGAGACTCGGGGGATCATGGAATTGTCTCCCCAATGCCAGAATGGCATTGGGGTGACAATTCCATGATCTTAGACATGTTACATGGCCATGTTCGGAGTTACCATTGTGACGCTATACATATGTCGTGACATATGTATAGTGCACGGGTGTAATGGTGTCCCCGCACTCACAAAGTCCGGGAAATTTGCCTTGAACAATGTGGGGGCACCTTGGCTAGTGCCAGGGTGCCCACACACTAAGTAACTTAGCACCCAACCTTTACCAGGTAAAGGTTAGACATATAGGTGACTTATAAGTTACTTAAGTGCAGTGGTAAATGGCTGTGAAATAACGTGGACGTTATTTCACTCAGGCTGCAGTGGCAGGCCTGTGTAAGAATTGTCAGAGCTCCATATGGGTGGCAAAAGAAATGCTGCAGCCCATAGGGATCTCCTGGAACCCCAATACCCTGGGTACCTCAGTACCATATACTAGGGAATTATAAGGGTGTTCCAGTATGCCAATGTAAATTGGTGAAATTGGTCACTAGCCTGTTAGTGACAGTTTGGAAAGAAATGAGAGAGCATAACCACTGAGATTCTGGATAGCAGAGCCTCAGTGAGACAGTTAGTCATAACACAAGTAACACATACATGGCACACTTATGAGCACTGGCGCCCTGGCTGGTAGGGTCCCAGTGACACATACAACTAAAACAACATATATACAGTGAAATATGGGGGTAACATGCCAGGCAAGATGGCACTTTCCTACAGATGGCCAACACAATAACAAAGTTCATCACCCGCATGGCCAAAGCTGCTAACTGGGTGAAATCCAAATGTCTCAAGCTCAACACCAAGGAGACAGAAATAGTGATTTTCGACAAGAACACCTCACCATGGGACTCCAACTGGTGACCGGCTAAACCTGGAAACACACCCAGCACCTATACCACGAACCTCTGAATCATCATCAGCAGCAAACTGCACGACACACAAGTCCACGTTGTCACTGCAACCTGATTCCAAACCCTGAAGATGCCGAGAATGATTTTCAAATGGCTCTGAAACAACACCGGAAAAACTGTAACTCATAGCCTAGTCATCAGCAGGTTGGACTACAAGGACAGCCTCTACACAAGGATCAACAGGTAACTCACCAGCAGACTACAAACCATCCAGAACTCAGTAGCCATACTCATCCCAGCACTCCCACAGAGAACTCACCTCACACAACACCTCAGGAGTTCCACTGGCTCACAATACACAAACACACTCATTTCAAACTCATCACACTCCCATTCAGGGCACTCCCCACCTAGGCCCCACCTACCTGAACAGTTAAATCTCCTTCCACCAACCACCCAGACACTTCAGCTCCGTAGGACTCCTACACATACACATCCCATGCATTCACCGAACCAGATCGCGAGGATGGGTGTTCTCTTACATCACTCCTGAAGTGTGAAACGACCTCCAGCTCCACATTAGAGCCTCCACGTCTCTTCTTGAATGACGCAAGAAGCTAAAGACCTGAGTTTTCAGAATAACCAACCCAACCTAGGCCGGGCTAGTCACAGTCACCTGCTCAGAACCTGGATACCCTTGCGGGTGAAAGTGTGCTTTGCAAATATACATAATAGTGTTTACAAATTTCCATGAGGTGAAAGTAAATTTGATATGCCTTGGAAGACAGAGCTTATCTTGTCAAAACATGAATTATCTCTGATAAGTACCAAAAGACATACTCCAATGTTGCAATTCGTAATTTATTTACTATTTAAGTAACTTACCTATCAGCAATCACCCTGTTGCATTCATGTTTGAAGAGTGCTAGAAAGGTAGAAATGGTAGTACATTCAGCAGCTTTTATAGTTAGCATTCCTTGCCAAATTCTTGAAAGGTCTCGGAGATTAAAAATGTAGTGAAATTTGGAGGGGGTCGGTAACATCTTCACCTAAAGCATTACAAATTGTGATTGGTGGACATAATTAACAATTAAGCAATACAAATATTCGAAACAAAACACATTTAAGTATCTGCATTTATTGTTTGTATTTACATAGCGATAAATGAAAAGAAAGGTTACCTACCTGTAACGGTTCTCCATTAAAACATTAGACTGTCTTTGTGCATGTGTAAGATCACACACCACTAGTGAAGTACAATGCTCCAACAATACACAGACAATGGCATGACTTCAGAAACATCTAGTTTTGCATATGTTAACAATATAATCACGTTATTTTAAAAAACAATTGGAAAATCAAAATGGGTTCAAAATGCACGGATCTGTGTATTTACCTCATGTCCCCTTTTATAATAGAAAAAGAGAACTGAAACGCTTACCATGGGCGATTCATTTAAAAAACTGTCATTTTAAGCAAACTAAGAGCCACCAGACACATAGCATGCATCATGGTTTCAGCTGATTCATCAGTCTATTAAATGTTAGGATTTTGATGGGCGCAGGATGTGTTTTTTTAGATTTAATATAAATACAAAAGATGGAAAATGGATGGGATGTAATACATAAATACCAGTTTCTTCATCATCATGGTGCCTTTACTAGTAATCATAATTTATTGAATCAGAGAAAAGGTCACAAGGAATTGAAGGAAGACTAAATTAAGTAGAATGACATGAATAGTTTTAGCACATTTTTGGAAAGAAAAACTGAACTACCCAAGAGTCAGCTTTGGAGACTAGAGTGAAGGAACATAACACTACTCTTTTGTGGGCAGAGAGTCACCATGTCCTTCTGCAACTTACACTCTTGAAAATGTTCATGAAACAAGGCATAAAAGTATATCCTTTCCAGAAATATATAGAAAAAAAATGTAGGCCCACAAACTACTTTACTTGGAGAGTGACTCGATGGTGCAGAGGAATTGCTTATAACATTTGGCTCCAAAGACGGCTGTACACAATACTTTCCAATCTTTCAGTTCAGTCAGCTGAATTTCAACATGAACATTTTTATGAAGGTCCATCCGTTATGAAGAAAATAAGTGTAGGAAAAGGGCCTCTTTCTTGGCATGGTTACCCCCATTTCCTACCTGTCGTCAGTGTGTTTGACTGTGTCCACTGGGATCCTGCTAACCAGGACCCTAGTGGGTATGCTCTCTCCCTTCTAACTTGGTAACTGTACCTTTTTCTTCCCATAATTGGCATACTGGTCCCCCATGCAAGTCCCTATTTAGTATATGGTACATAGGTACCCAGGGCATTGGGGTTCCAGGGGATCCCTATGGGTGGCAGTTATTTTGCCACCCATAGGGAGCCCATACAAAGGGTTCTGCAGGCCTGCCATTGCAGTCTGCGTGAAACGGGTGCATGCACCCGTTTTCGCTACAAGTTACTGTACCAGGTCCCTATTAGTCACCCCTATGGTAGGCCTTCTCAGCCCAGAGGGCAGGGTGCAGGTACCTGTGTGTGAGGGCACCCCTAAACTAGCAGAGGTGCCCCCACAGACTCCGGATCAATTTTCCTAGACTTTGTGAGTGCGGGGATGCCATTTTAAGCGTGTCCTGGAGATAGGTCACTACCTATGGACAGTTACATAATGGTAACTCCGAACCTGGGCATGTTTGGTGTCAAACATGTCGGAATCATACCCCAATACTGTTGCAAGTATTGGAAGTGTGATTCCATGCAATATGGTGGCTCCTTAGAGGACCCCCTAGCTTTGCCACCACTAGTCTTACACGGTTTTCCGGGCAGCCCAAGCTGCTGCCACATCAGGTTTATGACCTCCTGCTGCTTGATCTGGTCAAGCCCAGGAAGGCAGAACAAAGGATTTTCTTTGGGAAAGGGAGGTAACATCCTCTGCCTTTGGAAATAGGTGTGGCTGGCTTGGGAGGCATAGCCTCCTCAAGCCACTGGCATGCTTTGAATGGCACATTTGGTGCCCTCCGTGCATAAACCAGTCCACACCGGTTCAGGAACCCCCAGTCCCTGCTCTGGCACAAAACTGGACAATGGATAGGGGAATTACCTCTCCCCTGTCCATTACCACCCCAGGGGTGGTGCTAAGAGCTACTCCAGAGGGTTCCTGGGTTCTGCCATCTTGTTTCCACAGTTGGCAGGGAACTCTGGGAGCATCTAGGTGGCCAGTCTAGGCAGGTGATGTCAGAGCCCCCTCCTGATAGGTTCTAACCTGGCTAGGTAACCAATCCCCCTTTCAGGGCTATTTAGGGTCTCTCTCTTAAGTGGGTCCTCAGATTTGACTTGCAAGACTCCAGCAGGATTCCTCTGCAAGCTCCACTTCGACTTCTGGCCACTGGAACTGAGACTGGACCCTCCATGAACTGACAACATTGCAATCAACAAAGAAGACTCTTCTGCAACTTTGTTTCCACGGCTCTTGCCAGCTTTGCAACATTTCCCTAGCCGTGCATCCTCAGAAGACAGCAATTCTTCAGCCTGCACAAGAAAAAGAAGGAATCCCTCTTGGAGGGAGGGCGGTACTCCCCTGCATCCGCGGGCACTTGCTGCAAACGACGACCTGCTGGGAGGATCTCCCCTCATCTTGAGCTTCATGGATCCTGCATCATGGGTGGTGATCCAGAGTAGTAATCTTGGTCCTCTCTGCCAGCTATCCAACTTTGGTGAAAGTAAACCCTTGCTTTCCCACGCAGGACAGTACCCCGTGCACCACGTCTCTTGCAGCTGCCAAGGCTTGTTTGCATCTCCTCCAAGGGATCTTCAGGTGACGTGTAGCTCCAGTCCCCAGCACTCCTTTCTGTGACACTCAGCCCTCTGCATGGTTCTCCTGTGGCATGGTATCCTTTTCTGTAGTGCTCCATGGGTTTTTTCTGTGACTCCTGTGTACCCATTCTGGGGGACTCCTGTGGATGCTGACTCTGCTCCTGTGGCCTCTCTGTGACGCTGAGGGTCCCCTGTGACTCGGCCTCCTGGGTTGAGTCATCCTGGGCCTTGCTGATCCCCGGCAGTACAATTTTTCCACTAACCGCGAGTTTGCTTTGACAAGGCTTGTTAGTGGAATTCCTGCCCCTACGCCCACCTACAATCTTCACTCCAGCGTGGGACATCTTCTGCATCCATCAGGAACTCTTCTCCGGCTCCAGGGTTGCAGTGCTGACCTGTTGTTCATCACCGTCGACCAACTCCTGCAAGTACAGCTGGGTGGGTAGTAGCTCCTACTCCTCCTGGACTCCACTGTGTGAGAAAGTAGCGTCTTTCTAGCATGGTTGCCCACATTTTTGGCCTGTTTGTCAGTGTGTTTGACTGTTTTACTGGGATCCTGCTAACCAGGACCCCAGTGCTTATGCTCTCTCCTCTTTAAATTTGGTTGTTGGATATTGTCATCCCAGTATTCCACTCATAACTGGCATACTGGTGCCCCCTTATAAGTCCCCCGTATATGGTACTTAGGTACCCAGGGCACTGGGGTTCCAGGGCATCCCTACGGGCTGCAGCATTACTTTTTCCACCCATAGGGAGCCCATGCAACCCTTCTGCAGAACTGCCATTGCAGCCTGTGTGAAATAGTGCATGCACCATTTCACTGCCATTTACACTGCACCAGGTCACTTATAAGTCTCCTTTCTGTCAAGCGTTTCAACCCTGAAGGCTAGGTGCAAAGTACCTGTGTGTGAGGGCACCCCTGCACTAGCGGAGGTGCCCCTGTAGGAGGCTGGCCTGGTTTGTAGTCGGTACCTTGGGTACTTACACCTTACACGGGGTCCAGTTATTGTAGGAAAGTACCATCTTGCCTGGCATGTTACCCCCATTTATACTTGTGTGTCAGTTTGTTTTTGCCTGTGTCACTGGGATCCTGCTAGCCAGGACCCCAGTGCTCATAGTTTGTGGCCTATATGTGTTCCCTGTGTGGTGCCTAACTGTATCACTTAGGCTCTGCTAACCAGACCCTCAGTGTTTATGCTCTCTCTGCTTTTAAAATTGTCACTGCAGGCTAGTGACCATTTTCACCAATTCTGATTGGCACACTGGAACACCCTTATAATTCCCTAGTATGTGGTACCTAGGTACTCAGGGTATTGGGGTTCCAGGAGATCCCTATGGGCTGCAGTTTGTCTTTTGCCACCCATAGGGAGCTCAGACCATTCTTACACAGGACTGCCACTGCAGCCTGAGTGAAATAACGTCCACGTTATTTCACAGCCATTTTACACTGCACTTAAGTAACTTATAAGTCACCTATATGTCTAAACCTCACTTAGTGAAGGTTAGGTGCAAAGTTACTAAGTGTGAGGGCACCCTGGCACTAGCCAAGGTGCCCCCACATTGTTCAGGGCAATTTCCCCGGACTTTGTGACTGCGGGGACACCATTACACGTGTGCACTACATATAAGTCACAATGTAACTCCGAATATGGCCATGTAACATGTCTAAGATCATGAAATTGTCACCCCAATGCCAAATCTGGTATTGGTGTGCCAAAACCATGCATCCCCGGGGATCCAGCATGGACCCTGGGTACTGCCAAACTAGCTCTCTGGGGTTTTCTCTGCAGCTACCTCTGCTGTCAACACTCAGACAGGTTTCTGCCCTCCTGGGGTCTGGGCAGCCCAGTCCCAGGAAGGCAGAACAAAGGATTTCCTCTGAGAGAGGGTGTTACACCCTCTCCCTTTGGAAATAGGTGTTAAGGGCTGGGGAGGAGTAGCCTCCCCCAGCCTCTGGAAATGCTTTGAAGGGCACAGATGGTGCCCTCATTGCATAAGCCAGTCTACAACGGTCCAGGGATCCCCCAGCCCCTGCTCTGGCGTAAAACTGGACAAAGGAAAGGGGAGTGACCACTCCCCTGTCCATCACCACCCCAGGGGTGGTGCCCAGAGCTCCTCCAGTGTGTCCCAGACCCCTGCCATCTTGAATGCAGAGTTGTGTGTGCACAGTGGAGGCCTCTGAGTGGCCAGTGCCAGGAGATCATGTCAGAGACCCCTCCTGATAGGTGCTTACCTGGTTAGGTGGCCAATCCTCCTCTGAGGGCTATTAAGGGTCTCCCCTGTGGGTTTCTCGTCAGATAATGAATGCAAGAGGTCACCAGAGTTCCTCTGCATCTCTCTCTTCAACATCTACCAAGGATCAACTGCTGACTGCTCCAGGATGCCTGCAAAACTGCAACAAAGTGGCACGACGACTACCAGCAACATTGTAGCGCCTCATCCTGCCGGCTTTCTCGACTGTTTCCTGGTGGTGCATGCTCTGAGGGCTGTCTGCCTTCACCCTGCACTGGAAGCCAAGAATAAATCTCCCGTTGGTCGACGGAATCTTCCCCCTGCTAACGCAGGCACCAAACTTCTGCATCACCGGTCCTCTGGGTCCCCTCTCATCTTGACGAGCGTCGTCCCTGGAACACAGCAGCTGGATCCAAGTGACCCGCCCAGTCCAGTGGTCCTTCTGTCCAAATTTGGTGGAGGTAATCCTTGCCCCCCCAAGCTAGACAGTAATCCTGTGTACTGCGTGATCTGCAGCTGATAGGGCTTCTGTGCACTTCTGCAAGGAATCCTTGGTGCACAGCACAGCCCAGGTCCTCAGCACTCCTTCCTGCAATGCTCAACTCGCTGAGTTGACCACCGGCTTCATGGGACCCTCTTTTGTTGTGTTGAGACCACCGCCATACTTAGACTTCTTGAACGCCTGTTCAAGTGCTTCTGCGGGTGCTGCCTGCTTCTGCGTGGGCTCTCTGTACTGCTGAGTGCCTCCTCTGTCTCCTCCTCCAAGAGGCGACCTCCTGGTCCTTCCTGGGCCCGGGCAGCATCCATGTTCTTCAACCGCGACTCTTGCAGCTCGCAAGGCTTGTTTGCAGTCTTTCTGCGTGGAAACAACTCTGTATCCTCCAGCACGCCGTGTGACATCTTCTGACCAAAGGAGAAGTTCCTGGCACCTTCCGTTGTTGCAGAATCCTTAGCTTCTTCCACCCAGAGGCAGCCCTTTTGCACCTTCATCCGGGGTTTCGTGGGCTCCTGCCCCCCCTGGACACTTGCGTGACTTTTGGACTTGGTCCCCTTCCTTTACAGGTTCTCAGGTCCAGGAATCCGTCTTCAGTGCTTTGCAGTCAGTTGTTGCCTTTGCAGAATCCCCTATCTCGACTTTACTGTCTTTCTGGGGTGGTAGGACAACTTTATTCCTACTTTTCAGGGTCTTGGGGTGGGGTATCTTGGACACCCTTAGTGTTTTCTTACACTCCCAGCGACCCTCCACACACTACACTAGGCCTGGGGTCCATTTGTGGTTCGTATTCTACTTTTGGAGTATATGGTTTGTGTTGCCCCTAGGCCTATTGAGTCCTATTGCTTCCTATTGTATTCTACAGTGTTTGCACTACTTTTCTAACTGTTTACTTACCTGATTTTGGTTTGTGTGTATATTGTGTGTATGTTACTTACCTCCTAAGGGGGTATATCCTCTGAGATACTTTTGGCATATTGTCACTGTAGGAGGCTGGCCTGGCTTGTAGTGGGTACCAAGTGGTACTTACACTCTGTACCAGGTCCAGTTATCCCTTATTAGTGTAGAAGAGGTGTTTCTAGCAGCCTAGGCCGATAGAAGGTAGCTATAGCAGAGCAGTTTAGGCTGAACTAGGAGACATGCAAAGCTCCTACTATACCACTGGTGTCATATGCACAATATCATAAGAAAACACAATACACAGATATACTAAAAATAAAGCCTTCTGGTCATGCCATTGCTTTTGGAGCTCTTGGCTGGCCTGAAGGTTTTTACTGGCCTTTTTCATGTACTCAGCCATTCTGGAACTTAGGCCGAGTACATAGTCCACTATGTCTTGCTTAGGAGCTTTTAAAGGTTGTTCCCAACCCTCCTTTACAAGTGTTAGAGGACCTCTTAAAGGGTGCCCAAATAGGAGTTCAAAGGGGCTGAAGCCCACTCCTTTCTGGGGTACCTCCCTGTAAGCAAAAAGGAGACAAGGTAACAGGACATCCCATCTCCTCCTGAGTTTTTCAGGGAGTCCCATTATCATTCCATTGAGAGTTTTATTAAACCTCTCTACCAGTCTGTAGGAGGCTGGACTGGCTTGTAGTGAGTACCAAGGGGTACTTGCACCTTGCACCAGGCCCAGTTATCCCTTATTAGTGTATAGGGTGTCTAGCAGCTTAGGCTGATAGATAATGATAGCTTAGCAGAGCAGCTTAGGCTGAACTAGGAGACGTGTGAAGCTACTACAGTACCACTCAGTGTCATATGCACAATATCATAAGAAAACACAATACACAGTTATACTAAAAATAAAGGTACTTTATTTTTATGACAATATGCCAAAGTATCTTAGAGTGTACCCTCAGTGAGAGGATAGGAAATATACACAAGATATATATACACAATAGCAAAAATATGCAGTATAGTCTTAGAAAACAGTGCAAACAATGTATAGTTACAATAGGATGCAATGGGGAAACATAGGGATAGGGGCAACACAAACCATATACTCCAAAAGTGGAATGATAACCACGAATGGACCCCAAACCTATGTGACCTTGTAGAGGGTCACTGGGACTATTAGAAAATAGTGAGAGTTAGAAAAATAACCCTCCCCAAGACCCTGAAAAGTGAGTGCAAAGTGCACTAAAGTTCCCCTAAGGACAAAGAAGTCGTGTTAGAGGAATAATGCAGGAAAGACACAAACCAACAATGCAACAATGATGGATTTCCAATCTAGGGTACCTGTGGAACAGGGGGACCAAGTCCAAAAGTCACAAGCAAGTCGGAGATGGGCATATGCCCAGGAAATGCCAGCTGTGGATGCAAAGAAGCTTCTACTGGACAGAAGAAGCTGAGGTTTCTGCAGGAACAAAAAGGGCTAAGAGACTTCCCCTTTGGTGGACAGATCCCACTCGCCGTGGAGAGTCGTGCAGAAGTGTTTTCCCGCCGGAAGAACGCCAACAAGCCTTGCTAGCTGCAAATCGTGCGGTTAGCGTTTTTGGACGCTGCTGTAGCCCAGGAAGGACCAGGATATCGCAAATTGCGCCTGGAGGTAGAGGGGACGTCGAGCAAGACAAGGAGCCCTCTCAGTAGCAGGTAGCGCCCGGAGAAGTGCCAGAAACAGGCACTACAAGGATGCGTGAAACGGTGCTCACCCGAAGTTGCACAAAGGAGTCCCATGTCGCCGGAGACCAACTTAGAAAGTCGTGCAATGCAGGTTAGAGTGCTGTGGACCCAGGCTTGGCTGTTCACAAAGGATTTCCACCGGAAGTGCACAGGGGCCGGAGTAGCTGCAAAAGTCGCGGTTCCCAGCAATGCAGTTTAGCGAGGTGAGGCAAGGACTTACCTCCACCAAACTTGGACTGAAGAGTCACTCGACTGTGGGAGTCACTTGGACAGAGTTGCTGGATTCGAGGGACCTCACTCGTCGTGCTGAGAGGAGACCCAAGGGACCGGTAATGCAACTTTTTGGTGCCTGCGATTGCAGGGGGAAGATTCCGTTGACCCACAGGAGATTTCTTCGGAGCTTCTAGTGCAGAGAGGAGGCAGACTACACCCACAGCATGCACCACCAGGAAAACAGTCGAGAAGGCGGCAGGATCAGCATTACAGAGTTGCAGTAGTCGTCTTTGCTACTATGTTGCAGGTTTGCAGGCTTCCAGCGCTGTCAGCAGTCGATTCCTTGGCAGAAGGTGAAGAGAGAGATGCAGAGGAACTCGGATGAGCTCTTGCATTCGTTATCTAAAGTTTCCCCAGAGACAGAGACCCTAAATAGCCAGAAAAGAGGGTTTGGCTACCTAGGAGAGAGGATAGGCTAGCAACACCTGAAGGAGCCTATCACAAGGAGTCTCTGACGTCACCTGGTGGCACTGGCCACTCAGAGCAGTCCAGTGTGCCAGCAGCACCTCTGTTTCCAAGATGGCAGAGGTCTGGAGCACACTGGAGGAGCTCTGGACACCTCCCAGGGGAGGTGCAGGTCAGGGGAGTGGTCACTCCCCTTTCCTTTGTCCAGTTTCGTGCCAGAGCAGGGCTAAGGGGTCCCCTGAACCGGTGTAGACTGGCTTATGCAGAATTGGGCACATCTGTGCCCAAGAAAGCATTTCCAGAGGCTGGGGGAGGCTACTCCTCCCCTGCCTTCACACAATTTTCCAAAGGGAGAGGGTGTAACACCCTCTCTCAGAGGAAGTTCTTTGTTCTGCCATCCTGGGGCAGGCCTGGCTGGACCCCAGGAGGGCAGATGCCTGTCTGAGGGGTTGGCAGCAGCAGCAGCTGCAGTGAAACCCCAGGAAAAGGCAGTTTGGCAGTACCAGGGTCTGTGCTACAGACCACTGGGATCATGGGATTGTGCCAACTATGCCAGGATGGTATAGAGGGGGCAATTCCATGATCATAGACATGTTACATGGCCATATTCGGAGTTACCATTGTGAAGCTACATATAGGTAGTGACCTATATGTAGTGCACGCGTGTAATGGTGTCCCCGCACTCACAAAGTTCAGGGAATTGGCCCTGAACAATGTGGGGGCACCTTGGCTAGTGCCAGGGTGCCCTCACACTAAGTAACTTTGCACCTAACCTTTACCAGGTAAAGGTTAGACATATAGGTGACTTATAAGTTACTTAAGTGCAGTGTAAAATGGCTGTGAAATAACGTGGACGTTATTTCACTCAGGCTGCAGTGGCAGGCCTGTGTAAGAATTGTCAGAGCTCCCTATGGGTGGCAAAAGAAATGCTGCAGCCCATAGGGATCTCCTGGAATCCCAATACCCTGGGTACCTTAGTACCATATACTAGGGAATTATAAGGGTGTTCCAGTAAGCCAATGTAAATTGGTACAATTGGTCACTAGCCTGTTAGTGACAATTTGGAAAGAAATGAGAGAGCATAACCACTGAGGTTCTGATTAGCAGAGCCTCAGTGAGACAGTTAGTCACTACACAGGTAACACATTCAGGCACACTTATGAGCACTGGGGCCCTGGGTTACCAGGGTCCCAGTGACACATACAACTAAAACAACATATATACAGTGAAAAATGGGGGTAACATGCCAGGCAAGATGGTACTTTCCTACACAACCCCCCCCCCCAAACGAAGGACAATAAGACTAGCCATGACCTGATGAGTCTTCATTGTCTAAGTGGAAATATCTGGAGAGTCCATCTGCATTGGAGTGGCTACTCCCAGTTCTATGTTCCACTGTATAGTCCATTCCCTGTAGGGAGATGGACCACCTCAACAATTTAGGATTTTCACCTTTCATTTGTTTTAGCCAAAGTAGAGGTTTGTGGTCTGTCTGAACAATGAAGTGAGTGCCAAACAGGTATGGCCTCAACTTCTTCAGTGCCCAGACCACAGCAAAGGCCTCCCTCTCTATGGCAGACCAACGCTTTTCTCTAGGGGTCAACCTCCTACTAATAAAAGCAACAGGTTGATCCTGGCCCTCAGAATTAAGTTGTGATAGGACTGCCCCTACTCCTAATTCAGATGCATCAGTTTGGACATAGAATTTTTTAGAGTAACAAGGGCTTTTCAGGACAGGTGCAGAGCACATGGCCTGCTTCAGCTCCTCAAAAGCTTTCTGACAGTTTGCTGTCCATAATACCTTTTTAGGCATTTTCTTGGATGTGAGGTCATTAAGAGGGGCTGCAATGGAGCCATAGTTCTTAATGAACCTCCTGTAATACCCAGTGAGGCCTAGGAAGGCTCTCACCTGAGTCTGAGTGGTAGGGGGAATCCAATCAATAATTGTTTGGATTTTCCCCTGCAGTGGTGCAATCTCTTCCCCACCAACAAGGTGTCCCAGATAAACCACCTTACCCTGCCCTATCTGGCACTTTGAAGCCTTGATAGTGAGGCCTGCCTTTTGCAGGGCCTCCAAAACTTTCCATAGGTGGACCAGGTGATCATCCCAGCTGGAGCTAAAGACAGCTATATCGTCCAAATATGCTGCACTGAAAGCCTCCAGCCCTTGCAGGACTGTATTCACCAACCTCTGAAAAGTGGCAGGTGCATTTTTCAAACCAAAAGGCATTACAGTAAACTGGTAATGGCCTCCAATGGTTGAAAATGCAGTTTTCGGTTTAGCATCTTCTGATAATTTGATCTGCCAATACCCTGCAGTCAAATCAAAAGTGCTTAGATACTTGGCAGATGCCAGTGTATCTATGAGCTCATCTGCCCTGGGTATAGGGTGAGCATCAGTTTTGGTTACCAGGTTGAGACCTCTATAGTCTACACAAAACCGCATTTCCTTCTTTCCATCTTTGGAATGGGGTTTTGGTACAAGTACCACAGGAGAAGCCCATGGACTTTCAGAGTGCTCAACCACTCCTAGTTGTAACATTTTCTGCACCTCTTGCTTTATGCAGTCCCTGACATGGTCAGGTTGCCTATAGATCTTACTTTTGACAGGTAAACTGTCTCCAGTATCTATAGTGTGCTCACACCAAGAAGTGGTACCTGGCACAGTAGAGAAGAGTTCAGAGAATTGATCTAGGAGATTTATGCAATGGTCTTTCTGCTCAGAAGTAAGACAATCAGCCAAAACTACACCTTCCACAAGAGCTTCTTGTTCTGCGGAAGAGAAGAGATCAGGTAGAGGATCACTGTCTTCTTCCTGTCCCTCATCAGTTGCCATGAGCAGGGTGAGATCAGCCCTGTCATAGTAGGGTTTCAGGCGGTTTACATGGAGTACCCTAAGGGGACTCCTTGCAGTGCCTAAGTCAACCAAATAGGTGACTTCACCCTTTTTTTCAACAATTGTGTGGGGTCCACTCCATTTATCTTGGAGTGCTCTTGGGGCCACAGGCTCCAAGACCCACACTTTCTGCCCTGGTTTGTACTGAACCAAAACAGCCTTCTGATCATGCCATTGCTTCTGGAGCTCTTGGCTGGCCTGATTTTTTTACTGGCCTTCTTCATATACTCAGCCATCCTTGATCTGAGGCCAAGTACATAATCCACAATATCCTGCTTAGGGGCTTTTAAAGGTTGTTCCCAACCCTCCTTTACAAGTGTGAGTGGACCCCTAACAGGGTGTCCAAAAAGAAGTTCAAAGGGGCTGACGCCCACTCCTTTCTGGGGTACCTCCCTGTAGGCAAAAAGGAGGCATGGTAGAAGGATATCCAATCTCCTGCGGAGTTTTTCAGGGAGACCCATAATCATGCCTTTGAGAGTTTTGTTAAATCTCTCCACCAGTCCATTTGTTTGTGGATGATAGGGTGTAGTGAATTTATAAGTTACACCACACTCCTTCCACATGGCCTTTAAGTATGCAGACATGAAATTGCCTCCTCTGTCTGATACTACTTCCTTTGGGAAGCCCACCCTGGAAAATATTCCCAGGAGGGCCTTTTCCACTGCAGGTGCTGTAGTGGTCCTTAAAGGAATTGCTTCAGGGTATCTTGTGGCATGGTCCACTACCACCAAGATAAACCTATTGCCTGAAGCAGTAACAGGGTCAAGGGGGCCAACTATGTCAACCCCTACCCTTTCAAAGGGAACCCCAACCACAGGCAGTGGAATAAGGGGTGCCTTTGGAGTGCCACCTGTCTTGCCACTGGCTTGACAGGTTTCACAGGACTTACAAAAATCTTTTGTGTCCTCAGACATTCTAGGCCAATGAAACAAGGGAACAAGTCTGTCCCAAGTTTTCATCTGTCCCAGATGCCCAGCTAGGGGAATGTTGTGTGCAAGAGTTAGGAGGAACTTTCTGTACTCCTGAGGAATCACTAATCTCCTGGCAGCTCCAGGTTTAGGATCCCTATGCTCAGTGTACAAGAGGTTGTCCTCCCAGTAAACTCTGTGAGAGTCACTGACATCCCCATTAGCCTGTTTGACAGCTTACTGTCTTAGACCCTCTAATGTGGGACAGGTTTGCTGTGCCACACTCAGCTCCTCCCTGGCAGGCCCCCCTTCACCCAAAAGCTCAGCAGTGTCTGCTTCAAGCTCCTCTGGTGTAGGTTCTGCACATGGAGGGAATTCTTCTTCCTCAGAAGTTGAATCCACTGTAGAGGGAGGGATAGTAGGAAGTGGTTTGCTTCTACTAGCCCTAGCTTTAGGGAGCACTTGGTCCATTGTTCCAGGATCTAAGCTTCCCTGTCCTTTTTGCTTTTTGGCCTGAGCCCTTGTCAAAGCAAAAATATGCCCTGGGATGCCCAGCATTGCTGTATGGGCCTTCAACTCCACATCTGACCAAGCTGATGTCTCCAAATCATTTCCTAGTAGACAGTCTACAGGTAAATCTGTGGCTACCACAACTTTCTTTGGACCAGTAACCCCCCCCCAGTTGAGATTAACAACAGCCATGGGGTGGCTAAGTGTGTTGTTGTGAGCATCGGTTACTTGGTACTGGTGACCAAGTAGGTGTTGTTCAGGGTGGACCAGTTTCTCTATGACCATAGTCACACTGGCACCAGTGTCCCTGTAGGCCTGAACCTCAACACCATGTATTAGGGGTAGCTGCTTGTACTTATCCATATTAAGGGGACAAGCAGCTAAGGTGGCTAAATCAATAGCCCCCTCAGAGACTAACACAGCCTCTGTGGCCTCCCTAACAAGGCCAACCCCAACTAAGTTACCAATAGTGAGCCCAGCTACTCCCTTGGATTGGCTATTAGTAGGTTTGCTCCCACCACCACTGCTATTAGTAGGGACACTAGGTGTAGCAGTAGGGGTTGTAGTGGTAGGAGGCTTGGTGCTTTTCTTTGGACAACTGGGATCTGTTGTCCAATGGCCTTTTACTTTACATAAATAGCATCCCTATGGGCTGCAGCATTTCTTTTGCCACCCATAGGGAGCTCTGACAATTCTTACACAGGCCTGCCACTGCAGCCTGAGTGAAATAACATCCACGTTATTTCACAGCCATTTTACACTGCACTTAAGTAACTTCTAAGTCACCTATATGTCTAACCTTTACCTGGTAAAGGTTAGGTGCAAAGTTACTTAGTGTGAGGGCACCCTGGCACTAGCCAAGGTGCCCCCACATTGTTCAGGGCCAATTCCCCGGACTTTGTGAGTGCGGGGACACCATTACACGTGTGCACTACATATAGGTCACTACCTATATGTAGCTTCACAATGGTAACTCCGAATATGGCCATGTAACATGTCTATGATCATGGAATTGCCCCCTCTATGCCATCCTGGCATAGTTGGCACATTCCCATGATCCCAGTGGTCTGTAGCACAGACCCTGGTACTGCCAAACTGCTTTTTCTGGGGTTTCACTGCAGCTGCTGCTGCTGCCAACCCCTCAGACAGGTTTCTGCCCTCCTGGGGTCAAGCCAGGCTTGTCCCAGGATGGCAGAACAAAGGACTTCCTCTGAGAGAGGGTGTTACACCCTCTCCCTTTGGAAAATGGTGTGAAGGCAGGGGAGGAGTAGCCTCCCCCAGCCTCTGGAAATGCTTTCTTGGGCACAGATGTGCCCAATTCTGCATAAGCCAGTCTACACCGGTTCAGGGGACCCCTTAGCCCTGCTCTGGCGCGAAACTGAACAAAGGAAAGGGGAGTGACCACTCCCCTGACCTGCACCTCCCCTGGGAGGTGTCCAGAGCTCCTCCAGTGTGCTCCAGACCTCTGCCATCTTGGAAACAGAGGTGCTGCTGGCACACTGGACTGCTCTGAGTGGCCAGTGCCACCAGGTGACGTCAGAGACTCCTTGTGATAGGCTCCTTCAGGTGTTGCTAGCCTATCCTCTCTCCTAAGTAGCCAAACCCTCTTTTCTGGCTATTTAGGGTCTCTGTCTCTGGGGAAACTTTAGATAACGAATGCAAGAGCTCATCCGAGTTCCTCTGCATCTCTCTCTTCACCTTCTGCCAAGGAATCGACTACTGACCGCGCTGGAAGCCTGCAAAACTGCAACATAGTAGCTAAGACGACTACTGCAACTCTGTAACGCTGATCCTGCCGCCTTCTCGACTGTTTTCCTGGTGGTGCATGCTGTGGGGGTAGTCTGCCTCCTCTCTGCACTAGAAACTCTGAAGAAATCTCCCGTGGGTCGACGGAATCTTCCCCCTGCAACCGCAGGCACCAAAAAGCTGCATTACCGGTCCCTTGGGTCTCCTCTCAGCATGACGAGCGAGGTCCCTCGAATCCAGCAACTCTGTCCAAGTGACTCGCACAGTCCAGTGACTCTTCAGTCCAAGTTTGGTGGAGGTAAGTCCTTGCCTCACCTCGCTAGACTGCATTGCTGGGAACTGCAACTTTTGCAGCTACTCCGGCCCCTGTGCACTTCCGGCGGAAATCCTTTGAGCACATCCAAGCCTGGGTCCACGGCACTCTAACCTGCATTGCACGACTTTCTAAGTTGGTCTCCGACGACGTGGGACTCCTTTGTGTAACTTCGGGTGAGCACCGTTTCATGCATCCTCGTAGTGCCTGTTTCTGGCACTTCTCCGGGTGCTACCTGCTGCTAAGAGGGCTCCTTGTCTTGCTCGACGTCCCCTCTACCTCCTGGTCCAATTTGCGACCTCCTGGTCCCTCCTGAGCCACAGCAGCGTCCAAAAACGCTAACCGCAAGTTTGCAGCTAGCAAGGCTTGTTGGCGTTCTTTCGGCGGGAAAACACTTCTGCACAACTCTCCACGGCGAGTGGGATCCATCCACCAAAGGGGAAGTCTCTAGCCGTTTTCGTTCCTGCAGAAACCTCAGCTTCTTCTGTCCAGTCGAAGCTTCTTTGCACCCACAGCTGGCATTTCCTGGGCATATGCCCATCTCCGACTTGCTTGTGACTTTTGGACTTGGTCCCCTTGTTCCACAGGTACCCTAGATTGGAAATCCATCGTTGTTGCATTGTTGGTTTGTGTCTTTCCTGCATTATTCCTCTAACACGACTTCTTTGTCCTTAGGGGAACTTCAGTGCACTTTGCACTCACTTTTCAGGGTCTTGGGGAGGGCTAATTTTCTAACTCTCACTATTTTCTAATAGTCCCAGCGACCCTCTACAAGGTCACATAGGTTTGGGGTCCATTCGTGGTTCGCATTCCACTTTTGGAGTAGATGGTTTGTGTTGCCCCTATCCCTATGTGTCCCCATTGCATCCTATTGTAACTATACATTGTTTGCACTGTTTTCTAAGACTATACTGCATATTTTTGCTATTGTATATATATATCTTGTGTATATTTCCTATCCTCTCACTGAGGGTACACTCTAAGATACTTTGGCATATTGTCATAAAAATAAAGTACCTTTATTTTTAGTATAACTGTGTATTGTGTTTTCTTATGATATTGGGCAAGTGACACTTGTGGTACTGTAGTAGCTTCACACGTCTCCTAGTTCAGCCTAAGCTGCTCTGCTAAGCTACCATTATCTATCAGCCTAAGCTGCTAGACACCCTATACACTAATAAGGGATAACTGGGCCTGGTGCAAGGTGCAAGTACCCCTTGGTACTCACTACAAGCCAGTCCAGCCTCCTACATTGGTTGTGCAGCGGTGGGATAAGTGCTTTGAGACTACTTACCACTCTTGTCATTGTACTTTTCATAAGAGAAAAATATACAAAACAAGGTCAGTGTATATACACATTGCATTTCCTCTTTTCACTCTTTTCTAAAGTGCTGAAAAGTACTTCTAAACTTTCAAAAAGTTCTTCAAAGTTTAAAAAGTTTTTTTTCTGTCTTTCTAAAAAGTTCTGAAAACTTTTTTCTCTTTTTCTATCACTTTAACTCTCTCTAAAAATGTCTGGCACAGGCCAAAATGTTGATCTGTCCAAACTTGCATATGATCACCTTAGCTGGAAAGGAGCAAGGAGTCTCTGCATAGAGAGAGGTTTGAGTGTAGGGAAGAATCCTTCCTTGGAACTGTTACTTAACATGCTTAGAGAACAAGATAAGGCTAAAAGTGCCCCATCTGTTGAAAAAGTAGCTAATGGTTCCCAATCTGATCCAGGGACTCCCCCAGGAAAACATTCAGGAAAGAAACTTCCTAGCCTGCCCATTACTAGACAGTCTAGCATAGTTGGTAATGAAGAAGAGCCACACCATACAAATAGTGTTGTCTCACATCATAGCAAAAGCATTTATTCACACCACAGTGGTACTGATGTTTCTGTTAGCCAAGCTGTTAGGGTGCCCTCTGTAAGGGACAGGTCTCCTTCTGTTCACTCCCATCATACCTCTGTATCTAGAAATGTCCCTCCCACCAACCCTGATGACAGATTGTTAGAAAGGGAACTCAATAAGTTGAGGGTGGAACAAACCAGACTGAATCTTAAGAAGCAACAGCTGGATTTGGACAGACAGTCTTTAGAATTAGAGAAGGAAAGAAAGAAGTTGGGTTTAGAAACCCATGGTGGCAGCAGCAGTATTCCCCATAGTCATCCTGCAAAAGAGCATGATTCCAGGAATCTGCACTGTAGGAGGCTGGACTGGCTTGTAGTGAGTACCAAGGGGTACTTGCATCTTGCACCAGGCCCAGTTATCCCTTATTAGTGTATAGGGTGTCTAGCAGCTTAGGCTGATAGATAATGGTAGCTTAGCAGAGCAGCTTAGGCTGAACTAGGAGACGTGTGAAGCTACTACAGTACCACCTAGTGTCATATGCACAATATCATAAGAAAACACAATACACAGTTATACTAAAAATAAAGGTACTTTATTTTTATGACAATATGCCAAAGTATCTTAGAGTGTACCCTCAGTGAGAGGATAGGAAATATACACAAGATATATATACACAATAGCAAAAATATGCAGTATAGTCTTAGAAAACAGTGCAAACAATGTATAGTTACAATAGGATGCAATGGGGAAACATAGGGATAGGGGCAACACAAACCATATACTCCAAAAGTGGAATGCGAACCACGAATGGACCCCAAACCTATGTGACCTTGTAGAGGGTCGCTGGGACTATTAGAAAATAGTGAGAGTTAGAAAAATACCCCCTCCCCAAGACCCTGAAAAGTGAGTGCAAAGTGCGCTAAAGTTCCCCTAAGGACAAAAGAGTCGTGTTAGAGGAATAATGCAGGAAAGACACAAACCAGCAATGCAACAACTGTGGATTTCCAATCTAGGGTACCTGTGGAACAAGGGAACCAAGTCCAAAAGTCACAAGCAAGTCGGAGATGGGCAGATGCCCAGGAAATGCCAGCTGCGGGTGCAAAGAAGCTTCGACTGGACAGAAGAAGCTGAGGTTTCTGCAGGAACGAAAAGGGCTAGAGACTTCCCCTTTGGTGGACGGATCCCGCTCGCCTTGGAAAGTTGTGCAGATGTGTTTTCCCGCCGGAAGGACGCCAACAAGCCTTGCTACACGCAAATCGTGCGTTTGGCGTTTTTGGACGTTGCTGGGGCCGAGGAGGGACCAGGAGGTCGCAAATTGGACCTGAAGAGAGAGGGGACGTCGAGCAAGACAAAGAGCCCTCACTGAAGCAGGTAGCACCCGGAGAAGTGCCAGAAACAGGCACTACGAGGATGCGTGAAACGGTGCTCGCCGAAGTTGCACAAAGGAGTCCCACGTCGCCGGAGACCAACTTAGAAAGTCGTGCAATGCAGGTTAGAGTGCCGTGGACCCAGGCTTGGCTGTGCACAAAGGATTTCCGCCGGAAGTGCACAGGGGCTGGAGTAGCTGGAAAGTCGCGGTTGCCTGCAATGCAGCCCAGCGAGGTGAGGCAAGGACTTACCTCCACCAATCTTGGGCTGAAGAGTCACTGGACTGTGGGGGTCACTTGGACGGAGTCGCTGGATTCGAGGGACCTCGCTCGTCGTGCTGAGAGGAGACCCAAGGGACCGGTAATGCAGCTTTTTGGTGCCTGCGGTTGCAGGGGGAAGATTCCGTCGACCCACGGGAGATTTCTTCGGAGCTTCTGGTGCAGAGAGGAGGCAGGCTACCCCCACAGCATGCACAAGCAGGAAAACAGTTGAGAAGGCGGCAGGATCAGCGTTACAGAGTTGCAGTAGTCGTCTTTGCTACTATGTTGCAGGTTTGCAGGCTTCCAGCGCGGTCAGCGGTCGATTCCTTATCAGAAGGTGAAGAGGGAGATGCAGAGGAACTCGGATGAGCTCTTGCATTCGTTATCTAAAGTTTCCCCAGAGACAGAGACCCTAAATAGCCAGAAAAGAGGGTTTGGCTACCTAGGAGAGAGGATAGGCTACTAACACCTGAAGGAGCCTATCAGCAGGAGTCTCTGACGTCACCTGGTGGCACTGGCCACTCAGAGCAGTCCAGTGTGCCAGCAGCACCTCTGTTTCCAAGATGGCAGAGGTCTGGAGCACACTGGAGGAGCTCTGGACACCTCCCAGGGGAGGTGCAGGTCAGGGGAGTGGTCACTCCCCTTTCCTTTGTCCAGTTTCGCGCCAGAGCAGGGGCTAAGGGGTCCCTGAACCGGTGTAGACTGGCTTATGCAGAATTGGGCACCTCTGTGCCCAACAAAGCATTTCCAGAGGCTGGGGGAGGCTAATCCTCCCCTGCCTTCACACCATTTTCCAAAGGGAGAGGGTGTCACACCCTCTCTCAGAGGAAGTTCTTTGTTCTGCCATCCTGGGCCAGGCCTGGCTGGACCCCAGGAGGGCAGCTGCCTGTCTGAGGGGTTGGCAGCAGCAGCAGCTGCAGTGAAACCCCAGGAAGGGCAGTTTGGCAGTACCAGGGTCTGTGCTACAGACCACTGGGATCATGGGATTGTTGCAACTATGCCAGGATGGCATAGAGGGGGCAATTCCATGATCATAGACATGTTACATGGCCATATTCGGAGTTACCATGGTGAAGCTACATATAGGTAGTGACCTATATGTAGTGCACGCGTGTAATGGTGTCCCCGCACTCACAAAGTTCAGGGAATTGGCTCTGAACAATGTGGGGGCACCTTGGCTAGTGCCAGGGTGCCCTCACACTAAGTAACTTTGCACCTAACCTTTACCAGGTAAAGGTTAGACATATAGGTGACTTATAAGTTACTTAAGTGCAGTGTAAAATGGCTGTGAAATAACGTGGACGTTATTTCACTCAGGCTGCAGTGGCAGGCCTGTGTAAGAATTGTCAGAGCTCCCTATGGGTGGCAAAAGAAATACTGCAGCCCATAGGGATCTCCTGGAACCCCAATACCCTGGGTACCTCAGTACCATATACTAGGGAATTATAAGGGTGTTCCAGTAAGCCAATGTAAATTGGTAAAAATGGTCACTAGCCTGTCAGTGACAATTTGGAAAGAAATGAGAGAGCATAACCACTGAGGTTCTGGTTAGCAGAGCCTCAGTGAGACAGTTAGTCACTACACAGGTAACACATTCAGGCACACTTATGAGCACTGGGGCCCTGGGTTACCAGGGTCCCAGTGACACATACAACTAAAACAACATATATACAGTGAAAAATGGGGGTAACATGCCAGGCAAGATGGTACTTTCCTACACAACCCCCCCCCCCAAACGAAGGACAATAAGACTAGCCATGACCTGATGAGTCTTCATTGTCTAAGTGGAAATATCTGGAGAGTCCATCTGCATTGGAGTGGCTACTCCCAGGTCTTTGTTCCACTGTATAGTCCATTCCCTGTAGGGATATGGACCACCTCAACAATTTAGGATTTTCACCTTTCATTTGTTTTAGCCAAAGTAGAGGTTTGTGGTCTGTCTGAACAATGAAGTGAGTGCCAAACAGGTATGGCCTCAACTTCTTCAGAGCCCAGACCACAGCAAAGGCCTCCCTCTCAATGGCAGACCAACGCTTTTCTCTAGGGGTCAACCTTCTACTAATAAAAGCAACAGGTTGATCCTGGCCCTCAGAATTAAGTTGTGTTAGGACTGCCCCTACTCCTAATTCAGATGCATCAGTTTGGACATAGAATTTTTTAGAGTAACAAGGGCTTTTCAGGACAGGTGCAGAGCACATGGCCTGCTTCAGCTCCTCAAAAGCTTTCTGACAGTTTGCTGTCCATAATACCTTTTTAGGCATTTTCTTGGATGTGAGGTCATTAAGAGGGGCTGCAATGGAGCCATAGTTCTTAATGAACCTCCTGTAATACCCAGTGAGGCCTAGGAAGGCTCTCACCTGAGTCTGAGTGGTAGGGGGAACCCAATCAATAATAGTTTGGATTTTCCCCTGAAGTGGTGCAATCTGTTCCCCACCAACAAGGTGTCCCAGATAAACCACCTTACCCTGCCCTATCTGGCAATTTGAAGCCTTGATAGTGAGGCCTGCCTTTTGCAGAGCCTCCAAAACTTTCCATAGGTGGACCAGGTGATCCTCCCAGCTGGAGCTAAAGACAGCTATATCGTCCAAATATGCTGCACTGAAAGCTTCCAGCCCTTGCAGGACTGTGTTCACCAACCTTTGAAAAGTGGCAGGTGCATTTTTCAAACCAAAAGGCATTACAGTAAACTGGTAATGTCCTCCAATGGTAGAAAATGCAGTCTTAGGCTTAGCATCTTCTGATAATTTGATCTGCCAATACCCTGCAGTCAAATCAAAAGTGCTTAGATACTTGGCAGATGCCAGTGTATCTATAAGCTCATCTGCCCTGGGTATAGGGTGAGCATCAGTTTTGGTTACCAAGTTGAGACCTCTATAGTCTACACAAAACCGCATTTCCTTCTTTCCATCTTTAGAATTGGGTTTTGGTACCAGTACCACAGGAGAAGCCCATGGACTGTCAGAGTGCTCAACCACTCCTAGTTCCAACATTTTCTGAACTTCTTGCTTTATGCAGTCCCTGACATGGTCAGGCTGCCTATAGATCTTACTTTTGACAGGTAAACTGTCTCCAGTATCTATAGTGTGCTCACACCAAGAAGTGGTGCCTGGCACAGTAGAGAAGAGTTCTGAAAATTGTCCTAGGAGATTTATGCAATTGTCATTCTGCTCAGCAGTAAGACAATCAGCCAAAACTACACCTTCCACAAGAGCATCTTGATCTGTGGAAGAGAAGAGATCAGGTAGAGGATCACTGTCTTCTTCCTGTCCCTCATCTGTTGCCATGAGCAGGGTGAGATCAGCCCTGTCATAGTAGGGTGTCAGGCGGTTGACATGGAGCACCATAAGGGGACTCCTGGCAGTGCCTAAGTCAACCAAGTAGGTGACTTCACCCTTCTTTTCAACAATTGTGTGGGGACTACTCCATTTATCTTGGAGTGCTCTTGGGGCCACAGGCTCCAAGACCCACACTTTCTGCCCTGGTTGGTACTGAACCAAAACAGCCTTCTGATCATGCCATTGCTTCTGGAGCTCTTGGCTGGCCTGAAGGTTTTTACTGGCCTTTTTCATGTACTCAGCCATCCTTGATCTGAGGCCAAGTACATAATCCACAATATCCTGCTTAGGAGCTTTTAAAGGTTGTTCCCAACCCTCCTTTACAAGTGTGAGTAGACCCCTAACAGGGTGTCCAAAAAGAAGTTCAAAGGGGCTGAAGCCCACTCCTTTCTGGGGTACCTCCCTGTAGGCAAAAAGGAGGCATGGTAGAAGGATATCCCATCTCCTGCGGAGTTTTTCAGGGAGACCCATAATCATGCCTTTGAGAGTTTTATTAAATCTCTCCACCAGTCCATTTGTTTGTGGATGATAGGGTGTTGTGAACTTGTACGTTACACCACACTCCTTCCACATGGCCTTTAAGTATGCAGACATGAAATTGCTTCCTCTGTCTGATACTACTTCCTTTGGGAAGCCCACCCTGGAAAATATTCCCAGGAGGGCCTTTGCCACTGCAGGTGCTGTAGTGGTCCTTAAAGGAATAGCTTCAGGATATCTTGTGGCCTGGTCCACTACCACTAAGATAAACCTATTGCCTGAAGCAGTAGGAGGGTCAAGGGGGCCAACTATGTCAACCCCTACCCTTTCAAAGGGAACCCCAACCACAGGCAGTGGGATAAGGGGTGCCTTTGGAGTGCCACCTGTCTTGCCACTGGCTTGACAGGTTTCACAGGACTTGCAAAATTCTTTTGTGTCCTCAGACATCCTAGGCCAATGAAACAGGGGAACAAGTCTGTCCCAAGTTTTCATTTGTCCTAGATGCCCAGCTAAGGGAATGTCATGTGCCAGTGTTAGGAGGAACTTTCTGTACTCCTGAGGAATCACTAATCTCCTGGCAGCTCCAGGTTTAGGATCCCTATGCTCAGTGTACAAGAGGTTGTCCTCCCAGTAAACTCTGTGAGAGTCACTGACATCCCCATTAGCCTGTTTGACAGCTTGCTGTCTGAGACCCTCTAATGTGGGACAGGTTTGCTGTGCCACACTCAGCTCCTCTCTGGCAGGCCCCCCTTCACCCAAAAGCTCAGCAGTGTCTGCTTCCAGCTCCTCTGGTGTAGGTTCTGCACAGGGAGGTGTAGGAAAGTACCATCTTGCCTGGCATGTTACCCCCATTTTTCACTGTATATATGTTGTTTTAGTTGTATGTGTCACTGGGACCCTGGTAACCCAGGGCCCCAGTGCTCATAAGTGTGCCTGAATGTGTTACCTGTGTAGTGACTAACTGTCTCACTGAGGCTCTGCTAATCAGAACCTCAGTGGTTATGCTCTCTCATTTCTTTCCAAATTGTCACTGACAGGCTAGTGACCATTTTTACCAATTTACATTGGCTTACTGGAACACCCTTATAATTCCCTAGTATATGGTACTGAGGTACCCAGGGTATTGGGGTTCCAGGAGATCCCTATGGGCTGCAGCATTTCTTTTGCCACCCATAGGGAGCTCTGACAATTCTTACACAGGCCTGCCACTGCAGCCTGAGTGAAATAACGTCCACGTTATTTCACAGCCATTTTACACTGCACTTAAGTAACTTATAAGTCACCTATATGTCTAACCTTTACCTGGTAAAGGTTAGGTGCAAAGTTACTTAGTGTGAGGGCACCCTGGCACTAGCCAAGGTGCCCCCACATTGTTCAGAGCCAATTCACTGAACTTTGTGAGTGCGGGGACACCATTACACGCGTGCACTACATATAGGTCACTACCTATATGTAGCTTCACCATGGTAACTCCGAATATGGCCATGTAACATGTCTATGATCATGGAATTGCCCCCTCTATGCCATCCTGGCATTGTTGGTACAATTCCATGATCCCAGTGGTCTGTAGCACAGACCCTGGTACTGCCAGACTGCCCTTCCTGGGGTTTCTCTGCAGCTGCTGCTGCTGCCAACCCCTCAGACAGGCAGCTGCCCTCCTGGGGTCCAGCCAGGCCTGGCCCAGGATGGCAGAACAAAGAACTTCCTCTGAGAGAGGGTGTGACACCCTCTCCCTTTGGAAAATGGTGTGAAGGCAGGGGAGGAGTAGCCTCCCCCAGCCTCTGGAAATGCTTTGTTGGGCACAGATGTGCCCAATTCTGCATAAGCCAGTCTACACCGGTTCAGGGACCCCTTAGCCCCTGCTCTGGCGCGAAACTGGACAAAGGAAAGGGGAGTGACCACTCCCCTGACCTGCACCTCCCCTGGGAGGTGTCCAGAGCTCCTCCAGTGTGCTCCAGACCTCTGCCATCTTGGAAACAGAGGTGCTGCTGGCACACTGGACTGCTCTGAGTGGCCAGTGCCACCAGGTGACGTCAGAGACTCCTTGTGATAGGCTCCTTCAGGTGTTAGTAGCCTTTCCTCTCTCCTAGGTAGCCAAACCCTCTTTTCTGGCTATTTAGGGTCTCTGTCTCTGGGGAAACTTTAGATAACGAATGCAAGAGCTCATCCGAGTTCCTCTGCATCTCCCTCTTCACCTTCTGATAAGGAAACGACCGCTGACCGCGCTGGAAGCCTGCAAACCTGCAACATAGTAGCAAAGACGACTACTGCAACTCTGTAACGCTGATCCTGCCGCCTTCTCGACTGTTTTCCTGCTTGTGCATGCTGTGGGGGTAGCCTGCCTCCTCTCTGCACCAGAAGCTCCGAAGAAATCTCCCGTGGGTCGACGGAATCTTCCCCCTGCAACCGCAGGCACCAAAAAGCTGCATTACTGGTCCCTTGGGTCTCCTCTCAGCACGACGAGCGAGGTCCCTCGAATCCAGCGACGCTGTCCAAGTGACCCCCACAGTCCAGTGACTCTTCAGCCCAAGTTTGGTGGAGGTAAGTCCTTGCCTCACCTCGCTGGGCTGCATTGCTGGGAACCAAGACTTTGCAAGCTACTCCGGCCCCTGTGCACTTACGGCGGAAATCCTTTGTGCACAGCCATGCCTGGGTCCACGGCACTCTAACCTACATTGCACGACTTTCTAAGTTGGTCTCCGGCGACGTGGGACTCCTTTGTGCAACTTCGGCGAGCACCGTTTCACGCATCCTCGTAGTGCCTGTTTCTGGCACTTCTCCGGGTGCTACCTGCTTCAGTGAGGGCTCTTTGTCTTGCTCGACGTCCCCTCTCTCTTCAGGTCCAATTTGCGACCTCCTGGTCCTTCCTGGGCCCCAGCAGTGTCCAAAAACGCTAAACGCACGATTTGCGTGTAGCAAGGCTTGTTGGCGTCCTTCCGGCGGGAAAACACTTCTGCACGACTCTCCAAGGCAAGAGGGATCCGTCCACCAAAGGGGAAGTCTCTAGCCCTTTTCGTTCCTGCAGAAACCTCAGCTTCTTCTGTCCAGTCGAAGCTTCTTTGCACCCGCAGCTGGCATTTCCTGGGCATCTGCCCATCTCCGACTTGCTTCTGACTTTTGGACTTGGTCCCCTTGTTCCACAGGTACCCTAGATTGGAAATCCACAGTTGTTGCATTGCTGGTTTGTGTCTTTCCTGCATTATTCCTCTAACACGACTCTTTTGTCCTTAGGGGAACTTTAGTGCACTTTGCACTCACTTTTCAGGGTCTTAGGGAGGGTTATTTTGCTAACTCTCGCTATTTTCTAATAGACCCAGCGACCCTCTACAAGGTCACATAGGTTTGGGGTCCATTCGTGGTTCGCATTCCACTTTTGGAGTATATGGTTTGTGTTGCCCCTATCCCTATGTTTCCCCATTGCATCCTATTGTAACTATACATTGTTTGCACTGTTTTCTAAGACTATACTGCATATTTTTGCTATTGTGTATATATATCTTGTGTATATTTCCTATCCTCTCACTGAGGGTACACTCTAAGATACTTTGGCATATTGTCATAAAAATAAAGTACCTTTATTTTTAGTATAACTGTGTATTGTGTTTTCTTATGATATTGTGCATATGACACTAAGTGGTACTGTAGTAGCTTCACACGTCTCCTAGTTCAGCCTAAGCTGCTCTGCTAAGCTACCATTATCTATCAGCCTAAGCTGCTAGACACCCTATACACTAATAAGGGATAACTGGGCCTGGTGCAAGGTGCAAGTACCCCTTGGTACTCACTACAAGCCAGTCCAGCCTCCTACAGGAGGGAATTCTTCTTCCTCTGAAGTTGAATCCACTGTAGAGGGAGGGATAGTAGGAAGTGGTTTGCTTCTACTAGCCCTAGCTTTAGGGAGCACTTGGTCCATTGTTCCAGGATCCAAGCTTCCCTGTCCTTTTTGCTTTTTGGCCTGAGCCCTTGTCAAAGCAAAAATATGCCCTGGGATGCCCAGCATTGCTGCATGGGCCTCCAACTCCACATCTGACCAAGCTGATGTCTCCAAATCATTCCCTAATAGACAGTCTACAGGTAAATCTGAAGCTACCACAACTTTCTTTGGACCAGTTACCCCCCCCAGTTGAGATTTACAACAGCCATGGGGTGGCTTTGTGTTATGTTGTGAGCATCGGTTACTTGGTACTGGTGTCCAAGTATGTGTTGTTCAGGGTGCACCAGTTTCTCAATCACCATTGTGACACTGGCACCTGTGTCCCTGTAGGCCTGAACCTCAACACCATTTATTAGGGTTAGTTGCTTGTACTTCTCCAAGTTATGGGGGCAAGCAACCAAAGTGGCTAAATCAATAGCCCCTTCAGAGACTAAAGTAGCCTCTGTGGTCTCCCTAATTAGACCAACCCCAACTAAATTACCAAAAGTGAGCCCAGCTACTCCCTTGGATTGGCTATTAGTAGGTTTGCTCCCACCACCACTGCTATTAGTAGGGACACTAGGTGTAGCAGTAGGGGTTGTAGTGGTAGGAGCTGTGGTGCCTTTCTTTGGACAACTGGGATCTGTTGTCCAATGGCCTTTTATTTTACATAAATAGCACCATGGTTTCTTTTCCTTGTTCTGATTAAAGGAGGATTTGGACCCACCACCCCCACCAGAGTGTTTTTGTGGGCCTGATGAAGACTCATTTTTAGATTTGTCCCCACCCTTGTCAGAAGACTTACCATCCTTCTTTTTGTTGCCATCTTTGTCACCCCTGTATGAACTTTTCTGTTCACTCTTGTTCTGACCCATTTGTCTGCCTTCTTTCCCAATTCTTGGGGAGAGGTCAGATCAGAGTCCACCAAGTACTGGTGCAACAAATCAGACACACAATTATTAAGAATATGCTCTCTCAGGATTAAGTTATACAGGCTGTCATAATCAGTAACTTTACTGCCATGTAACCACCCCTCCAAGGTCTTCACTGCCTGTTCAATGAAATCAACCCAGTCTTGTGAAGACTCCTTGTTGGTCTCTCTGAACTTTATCCTGTACTGTTCAGTGGTTAAGCCATAACCATCCAGGAGTGCATTCTTAAGAACTTGGAAATTATTAGCATCATTTTCTTTTACAGTAAGGAGCCTATCCCTACCTTTTCCACTAAATGATAGCCATAGGATAGCAGCCCACTGCCTTTGAGGGACATCCTGTACAACACAGGCCCTCTCAAGTGCAGCAAACCACTTGTTAATGTCATCCCCCTCCTTATAAGGGGGAACTATCTTGTGCAGATTCCTGGAATCATGCTCTTTTGCAGGATGACTATGGGGAATACTGCTGCTGCCACCATGGGTATCTAAACCCAACTTCTGTCTTTCCTTCTATAATTCAAAAGACTGTCTATCGAAATCCAGCTGTTGCTTTTTAAGCTTCAGTCTGGTTTGTTCCACCCTCAACTTATTGAGTTCCCTCTCTAACATTCTGTCATCAGGGTTGGTGGGAGGGACATTCCTAGAAACAGAGCTATGATGGGAATGAACAGAAGGAGACCTGTCCCTTACAGAAGCCAACTTAACAGCTTGGTTTACAGAAACATTACTACCAGTATGGTGAGAATATATGCTTTTGCTATGATGTGAGACAACACTATTTATTTGGTGTGGCTCATCATCATTACCATCTATGCTAGATTGTCTAGTAATGGGCAGGCTAGGAAGTTTCTTTCCTGAATCTTTTCCTGGGGGAGTCCCTGAATCAGATTGGGAACTATTAGGTACTTTTTCAACAGATGGGGCACCTATGGCCTCATCCTGTTCTCTAAGCATGTTAAGTAACAGTTCCAAGGAAGGATTCTTCCCTACACTCAAACCTCTCTCTATACAGAGACTCCTTGCTCTTTTCCAGCTAAGGTTGTCATATGCAAGTTTGGACAGATCAACACTTTGGCCTGTGCCAGACATTTTTAGAGAGAGTTAAAGTGATAGAAAAAGAGAAAAAAGTTTTCAGAACTTTTTGGAAAGACAGAAAAAAACTTTTTAAACTTTTAAGAACTTTTTGAAAGTTTAGAAGTACTTTTCAGCACTTAGAAAAGAGTGAAAAGAGGAAATGCAAAACTTTTTGGCTATGTGTATATACACTGACCTTGTTTTGTATATTTTTCTCTTATGAAAAGTACAATGACAAGAGTGGTAAGTAGTCTCAAGCACTTATCCCACCACTGCACAACCAATGTAGGAGGCTGGACTGGCTTGTAGTGAGTACCAAGGGGTACTTGCACCTTGCACCAGGCCCAGTTATCCCTTATTAGTGTATAGGGTGTCTAGCAGCTTAGGCTGATAGATAATGGTAGCTTAGCAGAGCAGCTTAGGCTGAACTAGGAGACGTGTGAAGCTACTACAGTACCACCTAGTGTCATATGCACAATATCATAAGAAAACACAATACACAGTTATACTAAAAATAAAGGTACTTTATTTTTATGACAATATGCCAAAGTATCTTAGAGTGTACCCTCAGTGAGAGGATAGGAAATATACACAAGATATATATACACAATAGCAAAAATATGCAGTATAGTCTTAGAAAACAGTGCAAACAATGTATAGTTACAATAGGATGCAATGGGGAAACATAGGGATAGGGGCAACACAAACCATATACTCCAAAAGTGGAATGCGAACCACGAATGGACCCCAAACCTATGTGACCTTGTAGAGGGTCACTGGGACTATTAGAAAATAGTGAGAGTTAGAAAAATAACCCTCCCCAAGACCCTGAAAAGTGAGTGCAAAGTGCACTAAAGTTCCCCTAAGGACAAAAGAGTCGTGTTAGAGGAATAATGCAGGAAAGACACAAACCAGCAATGCAACAACTGTGGATTTCCAATCTAGGGTACCTGTGGAACAAGGGGACCAAGTCCAAAAGTCAGAAGCAAGTCGGAGATGGGCAGATGCCCAGGAAATGCCAGCTGCGGGTGCAAAGAAGCTTCGACTGGACAGAAGAAGCTGAGGTTTCTGCAGGAACGAAAAGGGCTAGAGACTTCCCCTTTGGTGGACGGATCCCCCTCGCCTTGGAGAGTCGTGCAGAAGTGTTTTACCGCCGGAAGATCGCCAACAAGCCTTGCTACACGCAAATCGTGCGTTTGGCGTTTTTGGACGCTGCTGGGGCCCAGGAGGGACCAGGAGGTCGCAAATTGGACCTGAAGAGAGAGGGGACGTCGAGCAAGACAAAGAGCCCTCACTGAAGCAGGTAGCTCCCGGAGAAGTGCCAGAAACAGGCACTACAAGGATGCGTGAAACGGTGCTCGCCGAAGTTGCACAAAGGAGTCCCACGTCGCCGGAGACCAACTTAGAAAGTCGTGCAATGCAGGTTAGAGTGCCGTGGACCCAGGCTTGGCTGTGCACAAAGGATTTTCGCTGGAAGTGCACAGGGGCCGGAGTAGCTGCAAAGTCACGGTTACCAGCAATGCAGCCCAGCGAGGTGAGGCAAGGACTTACCTCCACCAAACTTGGGCTGAAGAGTCACTGGACTGTGGGGGTCACTTGGACGGAGTCGCTGGATTCGAGCGACCTCGCTCGTCGTGCTGAGAGGAGGCCCAAGGGACCGGTAATGCAGCTTTTTGGTGCCTGCGGTTGCAGGGGGAAGATTCCGTCGACCCACGGGAGATTTCTTCAGAGCTTCTGGTGCAGAGAGGAGGCAGGCTACCCCCACAGCATGCACAAGCAGGAAAACAGTCGAGAAGGCGGCAGGATCAGCGTTACAGAGTTGCAGTAGTCGTCTTTGCTACTATGTTGCAGGTTTGCAGGCTTCCAGCGCGGTCAGCGGTCGATTCCTTATCAGAAGGTGAAGAGGGAGATGCAGAGGAACTCGGATGAGCTCTTGCATTCGTTATCTAAAGTTTCCCCAGAGACAGAGACCCTAAATAGCCAGAAAAGAGGGTTTGGCTACCTAGGAGAGAGGATAGGCTACTAACACCTGAAGGAGCCTATCAGCAGGAGTCTCTGACGTCACCTGGTGGCACTGGCCACTCAGAGCAGTCCAGTGTGCCAGCAGCACCTCTGATTCCAAGATGGCAGAGGTCTGGAGCACACTGGAGGAGCTCTGGACACCTCCCAGAGGAGGTGCAGGTCAGGGGAGTGGTCACTCCCCTTTCCTTTGTCCAGTTTCGCGCCAGAGCAGGGGCTAAGCGGTCCCTGAACCGGTGTAGACTGGCTTATGCAGAATTGGGCACCTCTGTGCCCAACAAAGCATTTCCAGAGGCTGGGGGAGGCTACTCCTTCCCTGCCTTCACACCATTTTCCAAAGGGAGAGGGTGTCACACCCTCTCTCAGAGGAAGTTCTTTGTTCTGCCATCCTGGGCCAGGCCTGGCTGGACCCCAGGAGGGCAGCTGCCTGTCTGAGGGGTTGGCAGCAGCAGCAGCTGCAGTGAAACCCCAGGAAGGGCAGTTTGGCAGTACCAGGGTCTGTGCTACAGACCACTGGGATCATGGGATTGTGCCAACTATGCCAGGATGGCATAGAGGGGGCAATTCCATGATCATAGACATGTTACATGGCCATATTCGGAGTTACCATGGTGAAGCTACATATAGGTAGTGACCTATATGTAGTCCACGCGTGTAATGGTGTCCCCGCACTCACAAAGTTCAGGGAATTGGCTCTGAACAATGTGGGGGCACCTTGGCTAGTGCCAGGGTGCCCTCACAATAAGTAACTTTGCACCTAACCTTTACCAGGTAAAGGTTAGACATATAGGTGACTTATAAGTTACTTAAGTGCAGTGTAAAATGGCTGTGAAATAACGTGGACGTTATTTCACTCAGGCTGCAGTGGCAGGCCTGTGTAAGAATTGTCAGAGCTCCCTATGGGTGGCAAAAGAAATGCTGCAGCCCATAGGGATCTCCTGGAACCCCAATACCCTGGGTACCTCAGTACCATATAGTAGGGAATTATAAGGGTGTTCCAGTAAGCCAATGTAAATTGGTAAAAATGGTCACTAGCCTGTCAGTGACAATTTGGAAAGAAATGAGAGAGCATAACCACTGAGGTTCTGGTTAGCAGAGCCTCAGTGAGACAGTTAGTCACTACACAGGTAACACATTCAGGCACACTTATGAGCACTGGGGCCCTGGGTTACCAGGGTCCCAGTGACACATACAACTAAAACAACATATATACAGTGAAAAATGGGGGTAACATGCCAGGCAAGATGGTACTTTCCTACATGCACAAGATAGTTCCCCCTTATAAGGAGGGGGATGACATTAACAAGTGGTTTGCTGCACTTGAGAGGGCCTGTGTTGTACAGGATGTCCCTCAAAGGCAGTGGGCTGCTATCCTATGGCTATCATTTAGTGGAAAAGGTAGGGATAGGCTCCTTACTGTGAAAGAAAGTGATGCCAATAATTTTACAGTACTTAAGAATGCACTCCTGGATGGTTATGGCTTTACCACTGAACAGTACAGGATAAAGTTCAGAGAGACCAAAAAGGAGTCTTCACAAGACTGGGTTGATTTCATTGACCATTCATTGAAGGCCTTGGAGGGGTGGTTACATAGCAGTAAAGTTACTGATTATGACAGCCTGTATAACCTGATCCTGAGAGAGCATATTCTTAATAATTGTGTGTCTGATTTGTTGCACCAGTACTTGGTGGACTCTGATCTGACCTCTCCCCAAGAATTGGGAAAGAAGGCAGACAAATGGGTCAGAACAAGGGTGAACAGAAAAGTTCATACAGGGGGTGACAAAGATGGCAACAAAAAGAAGGATGGTAAGTCTTCTGACAAGGGTGGGGACAAATCTAAAAATGAGTCTTCATCAGGCCCACAAAAACACTCTGTTGGGGGTGGTGGGCCCAAATCCTCCTTTAATCAAAACAAAGAAAAGAAACCATGGTGCTATTTATGTAAAGTAAAAGGCCATTGGACAACAGATACCAGTTGTCCAAAGAAAAGCACCAAGCCTCCTACCACTACAACCCCTACTGCTACACCTAGTGTCCCTACTAATAGCAGTGGTGGTGGGAGCAAACCTACTAATAGCCAATCCAAGGGAGTAGCTGGGTCACTATTGGTAACTTAGTTGGGGTTGGCCTTGTTAGGGAGGCCACAGAGGCTGTGTTAGTCTCTGAGGGGGCTATTGATTTAGCCACCTTAGTTGCTTGTCCCCTTAATATGGATAAGTACAAGCAACTACCCCTAATAAATGGTGTTGAGGTTCAGGCCTACAGGGACACTGGTGCCAGTGTGACTATGGTCATAGAAAAACTGGTCCACCCTGAACAACACCTACTTGGTCACCAGTACCAAGTAACCGATGGTTACAAGAACACACTTAGCCACCCCATGGCTGTTGTAAATCTCAACTGGGGGGGGGGGTTACTGGTCCAAAGAAAGTTGTGGTAGCCACAGATTTACCTGTAGACTGTCTACTAGGAAATGATTTGGAGACATCAGCTTGGTCAGATGTGGAGTTGGAGGCCCATTCAGCAATGCTGGGCATCCCAGGGCATATTTTTGCTTTAACCAGGGCTCAGGCCAAAAAGCAAAAAGGACAGGGAAGCTTGGATCCTGGAACAATGGACCAAGTGCTCCCTAAAGCTAGGGCTAGTAGAAGCAAACCACTTCCTACTATCCCTCCCTCTACAGTGGATTCAACTTCTGAGGAAGAAGAATTCCCTCCATGTGCAGAACCTACACCAGAGGAGCTGGAAGCAGATACTGCTGAGCTTTTGGGTGAAGGGGGGCCTGCCAGGGAGGAGCTGAGTGTGGCACAGCAAACCTGTCCCACATTAGAGGGTCTAAGACAGCAAGCTGTCAAACAGGCTAATGGGGATGTCAGTGACTCTCACATAGTTTACTGGGAGGACAACCTCTTGTACACTGAGCATAGGGATCCTAAACCTGGAGCTGCCAGGAGATTAGTGATTCCTCAGGAGTACAGAAAGTTCCTCCTAACTCTAGCCGACGACATTCCCCTAGCTGGACACCTGGGACAAATGAAAACTTGGGACAGACTTGTTCCCTTGTTTCATTGGCCTAGGATGTCTGAGGACACAAAGGAATTTTGTAAGTTCTGTGAAACCTGTCAAGCCAGTGGCAAAACAGGTGGCACTCCAAAGGCACCCCTTATCCCACTGCCTGTGGTTGGGGTTCCCTTTGAAAGGGTAGGGGTTGACATAGTTGGCCCCCTTGACCCTCCTACTGCTTCAGGCAATAGGTTTATCTTGGTGGTAGTGGACCATGCCACAAGATATCCTGAAGCTATTCCTTTAAGGACCACTACAGCCCCTGCAGTGGCAAAGGCCCTCCTTGGAATATTTTCCAGGGTGGGCTTCCCAAAGGAAGTAGTATCAGACAGGGGAAGCAATTTCATGTCTGCATACTTAAAGGCCATGTGGAAGGAGTGTGGTGTAACTTACAAGTTCACCACACCCTATCATCCACAAACAAATGGACTGGTGGAGAGATTTAATAAAACTCTCAAAGGCATAATTATGGGTCTCCCTGAAAAACTCCGCAGGAGATGGGATATCCTGTTACCATGCCTCCTTTTTGCCTACAGGGAGGTACCCCAGAAAGGAGTGGGCTTCAGCCCCTTTGAACTTCTTTTTGGACACCCTGTTAGGGGTCCACTCACACTTGTAAAGGAGGGTTGGGAACAACCTTTAAAAGCTCCTAAACAAGATATTGTGGATTATGTACTTGGCATCAGATCAAGGATGGCTGAGTATATGAAAAAGGCCAGTAAAAACCTTCAGGCCAGCCAAGAGCTCCAGAAGCAATGGCATGATCAGAAGGCTGTTTTGGTTCAGTACAAACCAGGGCAGAAAGTGTGGGTCTTGGAGCCTGTGGCCCCAAGGGCACTCCAAGATAAATGGAGTGGTCCCCACACAATTGTTGAGAAGAAGGGTGAAGTCACCTATTTAGTTGACTTAGGCACTGCAAGGAGTCCCCTTAGGGTACTCCATGTAAACCGCCTGAAACCCTACTATGACAGGGCTGATCTCACCCTGCTCATGGCAACTGATGAGGGACAGGAAGAAGACAGTGATCCTCTACCTGATCTCTTCTCTTCCACAGAACAAGATGCTCTGGTGGAAGGTGTAGTTTTGGCTGATTGTCTTACTGGTGAGCAGAAAGACCATTGCATAAATCTCCTAGATCAATTCTCTGAACTCTTCTCTACTGTGCCAGGTACCACTTCTTGGTGTGAGCACACTATAGATACTGGAGACAGTTTACCTGTCAAAAGTAAGATCTATAGGCAGCCTGACCATGTCAGGGACTGCATAAAGCAAGAGGTACAGAAAATGTTAGAACTAGGAGTGGTTGAGCACTCTGAAAGTCCATGGGCTTCTCCTGTGGTACTTGTACCAAAACCCCATTCCAAAGATGGAAAGAAGGAAATGCGGTTTTGTGTAGACTACAGAGGTCTCAACTTGGTAACCAAAACTGATGCTCACCCTATACCCAGGGCGTACGAGCTCATAGATACACTGGCATCTGCCAAATATCTAAGCACTTTTGATTTGACTGCAGGGTATTGGCAGATCAAATTGTCAGAAGATGCTAAACCTAAAACTGCATTTTCAACCATTGGAGGCCATTACCAGTTTACTGTAATGCCTTTTGGTTTGAAAAATGCACCTGCCACTTTTCAGAGGTTGGTGAATACAGTCCTGCAAGGGCTGGAAGCTTTCAGTGCAGCATATTTGGACGATATAGCTGTCTTTAGCTCCAGCTGGGATGATCACCTGGTCCACCTATGGAAAGTTTTGGAGGCCCTGCAAAAGGCAGGCCTCACTATCAAGGCTTCAAAGTGCCAGATAGGGCAGGGTAAGGTGGTTTATCTGGGACACCTTGTTGGTGGGGAACAGATTGCACCACTTCAGGGGAAAATCCAAACAATTATTGATTGGGTTCCCCCTACCACTCAGACTCAGGTGAGAGCCTTCCTAGGCCTCACTGGGTATTACAGGAGGTTCATTAAGAACTATGGCTCCATTGCAGCCCCTCTTAATGACCTCACATCCAAGAAAATGCCTAAAAAGGTATTATGGACAGCAAACTGTCAGAAAGCTTTTGAGGAGCTGAGGCAGGCCATGTGCTCTGCACCTGTCCTGAAAAGCCCTTGTTACTCTAAAAAATTCTATGTCCAAACTGATGCATCTGAATTAGGAGTAGGGGCAGTCCTATCACAACTTAATTCTGAGGGCCAGGATCAACCTGTTGCTTTTATTAGTAGGAGGTTGACCCCTAGAGAAAAGCGTTGGTCTGCCATAGAGAGGGAGGCCTTTTCTGTGGTCTGGGCTCTGAAGAAGTTGAGGCCATACCTGTTTGGCACTCACTTCATTGTTCAGACAGACCACAAACCTCTACTTTGGCTAAAACAAATGAAAGGTGAAAATCCTAAATTGTTGAGGTGGTCCATATCCCTACAGGGAATGGACTATACAGTGGAACATAGACCTGGGAGTAGCCACTCCAATGCAGATGGACTCTCCAGATATTTCCACTTAGACAATGAAGACTCATCAGGTCATGGCTAGTCTTATTGTCCTTCGTTTGGTGGGGGTTGTGTAGGAAAGTACCATCTTGCCTGGCATGTTACCCCCATTTTTCACTGTATATATGTTGTTTTAGTTTAATGTGTCACTGGGACCCTGTCCACCAGGGCCCCAGTGCTCATAAGTGTGCCTGAATGTGTTACCTGTGTAGTGACTAACTGTCTCATTGAGGCTCTGCTAATCAGAACCTCAGTGGTTATGCTCTCTCATTTCTTTCCAAATTGTCACTAACAGGCTAGTGACCAATTTTACCAATTTACATTGGCTTACTGGAACACCCTTATAATTCCCTAGTATATGGAACTCAGGTACCCAGGGTATTGGGGTTCCAGGAGATCCCTATGGGCTGCAGCATTTCTTTTGCCACCCATAGGGAGCTCTGACAATTCTTACACAGGCCTGCCACTGCAGCCTGAGTGAAATAACGTCCACGGTATTTCACAGCCATTTTACACTGCACTTAAGTAACTTATAAGTCACCTATATGTCTAACCTTTACCTCGTAAAGGTTAGGTGCAAAGTTACTTAGTGTGAGGGCACCCTGGCACTAGCCAAGGTGCCCCCACATTGTTCAGGGCCAATTCCCCGGACTTTGTGAGTGCGGGGACACCATTACACGCGTGCACTACATATAGGTCACTACCTATATGTAGCTTCACAATGGTAACTCCGAATATGGCAATGTAACATGTCTATGATCATGGAATTGCCCCCTCTATGCCATCCTGGCATAGTTGGCACAATCCCATGATCCCAGTGGTCTGTAGCACAGACCCTGGTACTGCCAAACTGCCTTTTCTGGGGTTTCACTGCAGCTGCTGCTGCTGCCAACCCCTCAGACAGGTTTCTGCCCTCCTGGGGTCAAGCCAGGCTTGTCCCAGGATGGCAGAACAAAGGACTTCCTCTGAGAGAGGGTGTTACACCCTCTCCCTTTGGAAAATGGTGTGAAGGCAGGGGAGGAGTAGCCTCCCCCAGCCTCTGGAAATGCTTTCTTGGGCACAGATGTGCCCAATTCTGCATAAGCCAGTCTACACCGGTTCAGGGGACCCCTTAGCCCTGCTCTGGCGCGAAACTGGACAAAGGAAAGGGGAGTGACCACTCCCCTGACCTGCACCTCCCCTGGGAGGTGTCCAGAGCTCCTCCAGTGTGCTCCAGACCTCTGCCATCTTGGAAACAGAGGTGCTGCTGGCACACTGGACTGCTCTGAGTGGCCAGTGCCACCAGGTGACGTCAGAGACTCCTTGTGATAGGCTCCTTCAGGTGTTGCTAGCCTATCCTCTCTCCTAAGTAGCCAAACCCTCTTTTCTGGCTATTTAGGGTCTCTGTCTCTGGGGAAACTTTAGATAACGAATGCAAGAGCTCATCTGAGTTCCTCTGCATCTCTCTCTTCACCTTCTGCCAAGGAATCGACTGCTGACCGCGCTGGAAGCTTGCAAACCTGCAACATAGTAGCAAAGACGACTACTGCAACTCTGTAACGCTGATCCTGCCACCTTCTCGACTGTTTTCCTGGTGGTGCATGTTGTGGGGGTAGTCTGCCTCCTCTCTGCACTAGAAGCTCTGAAATAATCTCCCGTGGGTCGACGGAATCTTCCCCTGCAACCGCAGGCACCAAAAAGCTGCTTTACTGGTCCCTTGGGTCTCCTCTCAGCACGACGAGCGAGGACCCTCGAATCCAACAACTCTGTCCAAGTGACTCCCACAGTCCAGTGACTCTTCAGTCGAAGTTTGGTGGAGGTAAGTCCTTGCCTCACCTCGCTAGACTGCATTGCTGGGAACCGCGACTTTTGCAGCTACTCCGGCCCCTGTGCACTTCCGGCAGAAATCCTTTGTGCACAGCCAAGCCTGGGTCCACGGCACTCTAACCTGCATTGCACGACATTCTAAGTTGGTCTCCGGCGACGTGGGACTCCTTTGTGTAACTTCAGGTGAGCACCGTTTCACGCATCCTCGTAGTGCCTGCTTCTGGCACTTCTCCGGGTGCTACCTGCTGCTAAGAGGGCTCCTTGTCTTGCTCGACGTCCCCTCTACCTCCTGGTCCAATTTGCGACCTCCTGGTCCCTCCTGGGCCACAGCAGTGTCCAAAAACGCTAACCACACGATTTGCAGCTAGCAAGGCTTGTTGGCGTTCTTTTGGCAGGAAAACACTTCTGCACAACTCTCGTTGGCGAGTGGGATCCGTCCACCAAAGGGGAAGTCTCTAGCCCTTTTCGTTCCTGCAGAAACCTCAGCTTCTTCTGTCCAGTCAAAGCTTCTTTGCACCCACAGCTGGCATTTCCTGGGCATATGCCCATCTCCGACTTGCTTGTGACTTTTTGACTTGGTCCCCTTGTTCCACAGGTAGCCTAGATTGGAAATCCATCGTTGTTGCATTGTTGGTTTGTGTTTTTCCTGCATTAATCCTCTAACACGACTTCTTTGTCCTTAGGGGAACTTTAGTGCACTTTGCACTCACTTTTCAGGGTCTTGGGGAGGGCTAATTTTCTAGCTCTCACTATTTTCTAATAGTCCCAGCGACCCTCTACAAGGTCACATAGGTTTGGGGTCCATTGGTGGTTCGCATTCCACTTTTGGAGTATATGGTTTGTGTTGCCCCTATCCCTATGTGTCCCCATTGCATCCTATTGTAACTATACATTGTTTGCACTGTTTTCTAAGACTATACTGCATATTTTTGCTATTGTGTATATATATCTTGTGTATATTTCCTATCCTCTCACTGAGGGTACACTCTAAGATACTTTGGCATATTGTCATAAAAATAAAGTACCTTTATTTTTAGTATAACTGTGTATTGTGTTTTCTTATGATATTGTGCAAGTGACACTTGTGGTACTGTAGTAGCTTCACACGTCTCCTAGTTCAGCCTAAGCTGCTCTGCTAAGCTACCATTATCTATCAGCCTAAGCTGCTAGACACCCTATACACTAATAAGGGATAACTGGGCCTGGTGCAAGGTGCAAGTACCCCTTGGTACTCACTTATTTTTATGACAATATAGCAAAGTATCTTAGAGTGTACCCTCAGTGAGAGGATAGGAAATATACACAAGATATATATACACAATAGCAAAAATATGCAGTATAGTCTTAGAAAACAGTGCAAACTATGTATAGTTACAATAGGATGCAATGGGGAAACATAGGGATAGGGGCAACACAAACCATATACTCCAAAAGTGGAATGCGAACCACGAATGGACCCCAAACCTATGTGACCTTGTAGAGGGTCGCTGGGACTATTAGAAAATAGTGAGAGTTAGAAAAATAACCCTCCCCAAGACCCTGAAAAGTGAGTGCAAAGTGCACTAAAGTTCCCCTAAGGACAAAGAAGTCGTGTTAGAGGAATAATGCAGGAAAGACACAAACCAACAATGCAACAACGATGGATTTCCAATCTAGGGTACCTGTGGAACAAGGGGACCAAGTCCAAAAGTCACAAGCAAGTCGGAGATGGGCATATGCCCAGGAAATGCCAGCTGTGGATGCAAAGAAGCTTCTACTGGACAGAAGAAGCTGAGGTTTCTGCAGGAACGAAAAGGGCTAGAGACTTCCCCTTTGGTGGACGGATCCCTCTCGCCGTGGAGAGTCGTGCAGAAGTGTTTTCCTGCCGAAAGAACGCCAACAAGCCTTGCTGTAGGAAAGTACCATCTTGCCTGGCATGTTACCCCCATTTTTCACTGTATATATGTTGTTTTAGTTGTATGTGTCACTGGGACCCTGGTAACCCAGGGCCCCACTGCTCATAAGTGTGCCTGAATGTGTTACCTGTGTAGTGACTAACTGTCTCTCTGAGGCTCTGCTAATCAGAACCTCAGTGGTTATGCTCTCTCATTCCTTTCCAAATTGTCACTAACAGGCTAGTGACCATTTTTACCAATTTACATTGGCTTACTGGAACACCCTTATAATTCCCTAGTATATGGTACTGAGGTACCCAGGGTATTGGGGTTCCAGGAGATCCCTATGGGCTGCAGCATTTCTTTTGCCACCCATAGGGAGCTCTGACAATTCTTACACAGGCCTGCCACTACAGCCTGAGTGAAATAACGTCCACGTTATTTCACAGCCATTTTACACTGCACTTAAGTAACTTATAAGTCACCTATATGTCTAACCTTTACCTGGTAAAGGTTAGGTGCAAAGTTACTTAGTGTGAGGGCACCCTGGCACTAGCCAAGGTGCCCCCACATTGTTCAGAGCCAATTCCCTGAACTTTGTGAGTGCGGGGACACCATTACACGCGTGCACTACATATAGGTCACTACCTATATGTAGCTTCACAATGGTAACTCCGAATATGGCCATGTAACATGTCTATGATCATGGAATTGCCCCCTCTATGCCATCCTGGCATTGTTGGTACAATTCCATGATCCCAGTGGTCTGTAGCACAGACCCTGGTACTGCCAAACTGCCCTTCCTGGGGTTTCACTGCAGCTGCTGCTGCTGCCAACCCCTCAGACAGGCATCTGCCCTCCTGGGGTCCAGCCAGGCCTGGCCCAGGATGGCAGAACAAAGAACTTCCTCTGAGAGAGGGTGTGACACCCTCTCCCTTTGGAAAATGGTGTGAAGGCAGGGGAGGAGTAGCCTCCCCCAGCCTCTGGAAATGCTTTGTTGGGCACAGAGGTGCCCAATTCTGCATAAGCCAGTCTACACCGGTTCAGGGACCCCTTAGCCCCTGCTCTGGCGCGAAACTGGACAAAGGAAAGGGGAGTGACCACTCCCCTGACCTGCACCTCCCCTGGGAGGTGTCCAGAGCTCCTCCAGTGTGCTCCAGACCTCTGCCATCTTGGAAACAGAGGTGCTGCTGGCACACTGGACTGCTCTGAGTGGCCAGTGCCACCAGGTGACGTCAGAGACTCCTGCTGATAGGCTCCTTCAGGTGTTAGTAGCCTATCCTCTCTCCTAGGTAGCCAAACCCTCTTTTCTGGCTATTTAGGGTCTCTGTCTCTGGGGAAACTTCAGATAACGAATGCAAGAGCTCATCTGAGTTCCTCTGCATCTCTCTCTTCACCTTCTGATAAGGAATCGACTGCTGACCGCGCTGGAAGCCTGCAAACCTGCAACATAGTAGCAAAGACGACTACTGCAACTCTGTAACGCTGATCCTGCCGCCTTCTCGACTGTTTTCCTGCTTGTGCATGCTGTGGGGGTAGTCTGCCTCCTCTCTGCACCAGAAGCTCCGAAGAAATCTCCCGTGGGTCGACGGAATCTTCCCCCTGCAACCGCAGGCACCAAAAAGCTGCATTACCGGTCCCTTGGGTCTCCTGTCAGCACGACGAGCGAGGTCCCTCTTATCCAGCGACTCTGTCCAAGTGACCCACACAGTCCAGTGACTCTTCAGTCCAAGTTTGGTGGAGGTAAGTCCTTGCCTCACCTCGCTGGGCTGCATTGCTGGGAACCGCGACTTTGCAGCTACTCCGGCCCCTGTGCACTTCCGGCGGAAATCCTTTGTGCACAGCCAAGCCTGGGCCCACGGCACTCTAACCTGCATTGCACGACTTTCTAAGTTGGTCTCTGGCGACGTGGGACTCCTTTGTGCAACTTCGGCGAGCACCGTTTCACGCATCCTCGTAGTGCCTGTTTCTGGCACTTCTCCGGGTGCTACCGGCTTCTGAGAGGGCTCCTTGTCTTGCTCGACATCCCCTCTCTCTGCTGGTCCAATTTGCGACCTCCTGGTTCCTCCTGGGCCTCAGCAGCGTCCAAAAACGCTAACCGCATGATTTGCAGCTAGCAACGCTTGTTAGCGTTCTTTCGGCGGGAAAACACTTCTGCTCGACTCTCCACGGCGAGCGGGATCCGTCCACCAAAGGAGAAGTCTCTAGCCCTTTTTGTTCCTGAAGAAACCTCAGCTTCTTCTGTCCAGTAGAAGCTTCTTTGCACCCGCAGCTGGCATTTCCTGGGCATCTGCCCATCTCCGACTTGCTTGTGACTTTTGGACTTGGTCCCCTTGTTCCACAGGTAACCTAGATTGGAAATCCACAGTTGTTGCATTGCTGGTTTGTGTCTTTCCTGCATTATTCCTCTAACACAACTTCTTTGTGCTTAGGGGAACTTTAGTGCACTTTGCACTCACTTTTCAGGGTCTTGGGGAGGGTTATTTTTCTAACTCCCACTATTTTCTAATAGTCCCAGCGACCCTCTACAAGGTCACATAGGTTTGGGGTCCATTCGTGGTTCGCATTCCACTTTTGGAGTATATGGTTTGTGTTGCCCCTATCCCTATGTTTCCCCATTGCATCCTATTGTAACTATACATTGTTTGCACTGTTTTCTAAGACTATACTGCATATTTTTGCTATTGTGTATATATATCTTGTGTATATTTCCTATCCTCTCACTGAGGGTACACTCTAAGATACTTTGGCATATTGTCATAAAAATAAAGTACCTTTATTTTTAGTATAACTGTGTATTGTGTTTTCTTATGATATTGTGCATATGACACTAAGTGGTACTGTAGTAGCTTCACACGTCTCCTAGTTCAGCCTAAGCTGCTCTGCTAAGCTACCATTATCTATCAGCCTAAGCTGCTAGACACCCTATACACTAATAGGGGATAACTGGGCCTGGTGCAAGGTGCAAGTACCCCTTGGTACTCACTACAAGCCAGTCCAGCCTCCTACATTGGTTGTGCAGCGGTGGGATAAGTGCTTTGAGACTACTTACCACTCTTGTCATTGTACTTTTCATAAGAGAAAAATATACAAAACAAGGTCAGTGTATATACACATAGCCAAAAAGTTTTGCATTTCCTCTTTTCACTCTTTTCTAAGTGCTGAAAAGTACTTCTAACTTTCTAAAAAGTTCTAAAAAGTTTAAAAAGTTTTTTTTCTCTGTCTTTCTAAAAGCTCTGACAAACTTTTTATCTTTTACTATCACTTTAACTCTCTCTAAAAATGTCTGGCACAGGCCAAAATGTTGATCTGTCCAAACTTGCATATGATCACCTTAGCTGGAAAGGAGCAAGGAGTCTCTGCATAGAGAGAGGTTTGAGTGTAGGGAAGAATCCTTCCTTAGAACTGTTAATTAACATGCTTAGAGTACAGGATAAGGCCATAAGTGCCCAATCTGTTGAAAAAGTAGCTAATGGTTCTCAATCTGATCCAGGGACTCCCCCAGGAAAAGATTCAGGAAAGAAACTTCCTAGCCTGCCCATTACTAGACAGTCTAGCATAGTTGGTAATGATGATGAACCACACCATATAAATAGTGTTGTCTCACATCATAGCAAAAGCATTTATTCTCACCATACTGGTAGTGATGTTTCTGTTAGCCAAGCTGTTAGGGTGGCTTCTGCAAGGGACAGGTCTCCTTCTGTCCATTCTCACCATACTTCTGTTTCAAGGCATGTCCCTCCCACCCACCCTGATGACAGATTGTTAGAAAGGGAGTTCAATAGATTGAGAGTGGAACAAACCAGACTGAAGCTCAAGAAGCAACAGCTGGATTTGGATAGACAGACTTTAGAAGTAGAGAAGGAGAGACAGAAACTGGGTTTAGAAACCCATGGTGGCAGCAGCAGTATTCCCCATAGTCATCCTGTAAAAGAGCATGATTCCAGGAATCTGCACAAGATAGTTCCCCCTTACAAGGAGGGGGATGACATTAACAAGTGGTTTGCTGCACTTGAGAGGGCCTGTGTTGTACAGGATGTCCCTCAAAGGCAGTGGGCTGCTATCCTATGGCTATCATTTAGTGGAAAAGGTAGGGATAGGCTCCTTACTGTGAAAGAAAATGATGCTAATAATTTCCAAGTTCTTAAGAATGCACTCCTGGATGGTTATGGCTTAACCACTGAACAGTACAGGATAAAGTTCAGAGAGACCAAAAAGGAGTCTTCACAAGACTGGGTTGATTTCATTGACCATTCAGTGAAGGCCTTGGAGGGGTGGTTACATGGCAGTAAGGTTACTGACTTTGAAAGCCTGTATAACTTGATCCTGAGAGAGCATATTCTTAATAATTGTGTGTCTGATTTGTTGCACCAGTACTTGGTGGACTCTGATCTGACCTCTCCCCAAGAATTGGGAAAGAAGGCAGACAAATGGGTCAGAACAAGAGTGAACAGAAAAGTTCATACGGGGGTGACAAAGATGGCAACAAAAAGAAGGATGGTAAGTCTTCTGACAAGGGTGGGGACAAATCTAAAAATGAGTCTTCATCAGGCCCACAAAAACACTCTGGTGGGGGTGGTGGGCCCAAATCCTCTTTTAATCAGAACAAGGAAAAGAAACCATGGTGCTATTTATGTAAAATAAAAGGCCATTGGACAACAGATCCCAGTTGTCCAAAGAAAGGCACCAAGCCTCATACCACTACAAACCCTACTGCTACACCTAGTGTCCCTACTAATAGCAGTGGTGGTGGGAGCAAACCTACTAATAGCCAATCCAAGGGAGTAGCTGGGCTCACTTTTGGTAACTTAGTTGGGGTTGGCCTTGTTAGGGAGGCCACAGAGGCTGTGTTAGTCTCTGAGGGGGCTATTGATTTAGCCACCTTAGTTGCTTGTCCCCTTAATATGGATAAGTACAAGCAGCTACCCCTAATAAATGGTGTTGAGGTTCAGGCCTACAGGGACACTGGTGCCAGTGTGACTATGGTCATAGAGAAACTGGTCCACCCTGAACAACACCTACTTGGTCACCAGTACCAAGTAACCGATGCTCACAACAACACACTTAGCCACCCCATGGCTGTTGTAAATCTCAACTGGGGGGGGGGGGTTACTGGTCCAAAGAAAGTTGTGGTAGCTTCAGATTTACCTGTAGACTGTCTATTAGGGAATGATTTGGAGACATCAGCTTGGTCAGATGTGGAGTTGGAGGCCCATGCAGCAATGCTGGGCATCCCAGGGCATATTTTTGCTTTGACAAGGGCTCAGGCCAAAAAGCAAAAAGGACAGGGAAGCTTGGATCCTGGAACAATGGACCAAGTGCTCCCTAAAGCTAGGGCTAGTAGAAGCAAACCACTTCCTACTATCCCTCCCTCTACAGTGGATTCTACTTCTGAGGAAGAAGAATTCCCTCCCTGTGCAGAACCTACACCAGAGGAGCTGGAAGCAGACACTGCTGAGCTTTTGGGTGAAGGGGGGCCTGCCAGAGAGGAGCTGAGTGTGGCACAGCAAACCTGTCCCACATTAGAGGGTCTCAGACAGCAAGCTGTCAAACAGGCTAATGGGGATGTCAGTGACTCTCACAGAGTTTACTGGGAGGACAACCTCTTGTACACTGAGCATAGGGATCCTAAACCTGGAGCTGCCAGGAGATTAGTGATTCCTCAGGAGTACAGAAAGTTCCTCCTAACCCTGGCACATGACATTCCCCTAGCTGGACACCTGGGTCAAATGAAAACTTGGGACAGATTGGTTCCATTGTTTCATTGGCCTAGGATGTCTGAGGACACAAAGGAATTTTGTAAGTCCTGTGAAACCTGTCAAGCCAGTGGCAAGACAGGTGGCACCCCAAAGGCACCCCTTATTCCACTGCCTGTGGTTGGGGTTCCCTTTGAAAGGGTAGGGGTTGACATAGTTGGCCCCCTTGACCCTCCTACTGCTTCAGGCAATAGATTTATCTTGGTGGTAGTGGACCATGCCACAAGATATCCTGAAGCTATTCCCTTAAGGACCACTACAGCTCCTGCAGTGGCAAAGGCCCTCCTGGGAATATTTTCCAGGGTGGGCTTCCCAAAGGAAGTAGTATCAGACAGGGGAAGCAATTTCATGTCTGCATACTTAAAGGCCATGTGGAAGTAGTGTGGTGTAACGTACAAGTTCACAACACCCTATCATCCACAAACAAATGGACTGGTGGAGAGATTTAATAAAACTCTCAAAGGCATGATTATGGGTCTCCCTGAAAAACTCCGCAGGAGATGGGATATCCTTCTACCATGCCTCCTTTTTGCCTACAGGGAGGTACCCCAGAAAGGAGTGGGCTTCAGCCCCTTTGAACTTCTTTTTGGACACCCTGTTAGGGGTCCACTCACACTTGTAAAGGAGGGTTGGGAACAACCTTTAAAAGCTCCTAAGCAGGATATTGTGGATTATGTACTTGGCCTCAGATCAAGGATGGCTGAGTACATGAAAAAGGCCAGTAAAAACCTTCAGGCCAGCCAAGAGCTCCAGAAGCAATGGCATGATCAGAAGGCTGTTTTGGTTCAGTACCAACCAGGACAGAAAGTGTGGGTCTTGGAGCCTGTGGCCCCAAGAGCACTCCAAGACAAATGGAGTGGTCCCCACACAATTGTTGAAAAGAAGGGAGAAGTCACCTATTTAGTTGACTTAGGCACTGCCAGGAGTCCCCTTAGGGTGCTCCATGTCAACCGCCTGAAACCCTACTATGACAGGGCTGATCTCACCCTGCTCATGGCAACTGATGAGGGACAGGATGAAGACAGTGATCCTCTACCTGATCTCTTCTCTTCCACAGAACAAGATGCTCTTGTGGAAGGTGTAGTTTTGGCTGATTGTCTTACTGCTGAGCAGAAAGATAATTGCATAAATCTCCTAGATCAATTCTCTGAACTCTTCTCTACTGTGCTAGGTACCACTTCTTGGTGTGAGCACACTATAGATACTGGAGACAGTTTACCTGTCAAAAGTAAGATCTATAGGCAGCCTGACCATGTCAGGGACTGCATAAAGCAAGAGGTCCAGAAAATGTTAGAACTAGGAGTGGTTGAGCACTCTGACAGTCCATGGGCTTCTCCTGTGGTACTGGTACCAAAACCCCATTCCAAAGATGGAAAGAAGGAAATGCGGTTTTGTAGGAGGCTGGACTGGCTTGTAGTGAGTACCAAGGGGTACTTGCACCTTGCACCAGGCCCAGTTATCCCTTATTAGTGTATAGGGTGTCTAGCAGCTTAGGCTGATAGATAATGGTAGCTTAGCAGAGCAGCTTAGGCTGAACTAGGAGACGTGTGAAGCTACTACAGTACCACTTAGTGTCATATGCACAATATCATAAGAAAACACAATACACAGTTATACTAAAAATAAAGGTACTTTATTTTTATGACAATATGCCAAAGTATCTTAGAGTGTACCCTCAGTGAGAGGATAGGAAATATACACAAGATATATATACACAATAGCAAAAATATGCAGTATAGTCTTAGAAAACAGTGCAAACAATGTATAGTTACAATAGGATGCAATGGGGAAACATACGGATAGGGGCAACACAAACCATATACTCCAAAAGTGGAATGCGAACCACGAATGGACCCCAAACCTATGTGACCTGGTAGAGGGTCGCTGGGACTATTAGAAAATAGTGAGAGTTAGAAAAATAACCCTACCCAAGACCCTGAAAAGTGAGTGCAAAGTGCACTAAAGTTCCCCTAAGGACAAAATAGTCGTGTTAGAGGAATAATGCAGGAAAGACACAAACCAGCAATGCAACAACTGTGGATTTCCAATCTAGGGTACCTGTGGAACAAGGGGACCAAGTCCAAAAGTCACAAGCAAGTCGGAGATGGGCAGATGCCCAGGAAATGCCAGCTGCGGGTGCAAAGAAGCTTCGACTGGACAGAAGAAGCTGAGGTTTCTGCAGGCACGAAAAGGGCTAGAGACTTTCCCTTTGGTGGACGGATCCCGCTCGCCTTGCAGAGTCGTGCAGAAGTGTTTTCCCGCCGAAAGGACGCCAACAAGCCTTTCTAGTCGCAAATCGTGCGTTTGGCGTTTTTGGACGCTGCTGGGGCCCAGGAGGGACCAGGAGGTCGAAAATTGGACCTGCAGAGAGAGAAGACGTCGAGCAAGACAAAGAGCCCTCACTGAAGCAGGTAGCACCCAGAGAAGTGCCAGAAACAGGCACTACGAAGATGCGTGAAAGGGTGCTCGCCGAAGTTGCACAAAGGAGTCCCACGTCGCCGGAGACCAACTTAGAAAGTCGTGCAATGCAGGCTAGAGTGCCGTGGACCCAGGCTTGGCTGTGCACAAAGGATTTCCGCCGGAAGTGCACAGGGGCCGGAGTAGCTGCAAAGTCGCGGTTCCCAGCAATGCAGCCCAGCGAGGTGAGGCAAGGACTTACCTCCACCAAACTTGGGCTGAAGAGTCACTGGACTGTGGGGGTCACTGGGACAGAGTCGCTGGATTCGAGGGACCTCGCTCGTCGTGCTGAGAGGAGACCCAAGGGACCGGTAATGCAGCTTTTTGGTGCCTGCGGTTGCAGGGGGAAGATTCCGTCGACCCACGGGAGATTTCTTCGGAGCTTCTGGTGCAGAGAGGAGGCAGGCTACCCCCACAGCATGCACAAGCAGGAAAATAGTCGAGAAGGCGGCAGGATCAGCGTTACAGAGTTGCAGTAGTCGTCTTTGCTACTATGTTGCAGGTTTGCAGGCTTCCAGCGCGGTCAGCGGTCGTTTCCTTATCAGAAGGTGAAGAGAGAGATGCAGAGGAACTCGGCTGAGCTCATGCATTCGTTATCTAAAGTTTCCCCAGAGACAGAGACCCTAAATAGCCAGAAAAGAGGGTTTGGCTACCTAGGAGAGAGGATAGGCTACTAACACCTGAAGGAGCCTATCAGCAGGAGTCTCTGACGTCACCTGGTGGCACTGGCCACTCAGAGCAGTCCAGTGTGCCAGCAGCACCTCTGTTTCCAAGATGGCAGAGGTCTGGAGCACACTGGAGGAGCTCTGGACACCTCCCAGGGGAGGTGCAGGTCAGGGGAGTGGTCACTCCCCTTTCCTTTGTCCAGTTTCGCGCCAGAGCAGGGGCTAAGGGGTCCCTGAACCGGTGTAGACTGGCTTATGCAGAATTGGGCACCTCTGTGCCCAACAAAGCATTTCCAGAGGCTGGGGGAGGCTACTCCTCCCCTGCCTTCACACCATTTTCCAAAGGGAGAGGGTGTCACACCCTCTCTCAGAGGAAGTTCTTTGTTCTGCCATCCTGGGTCAGGCCTGGCTGGACCCCAGGAGGGCAGCTGCCTGTCTGAGGGGTTGGCAGCAGCAGCAGCTGCAGTGAAACCACAGGAAGGGCAGTTTGGCAGTACCAGGGTCTGTGCTACAGACCACTGGGATCATGGGATTGTGCCAACTATGCCAGGATGGCATAGAGGGGGCAATTCCATGATCATAGACATGTTACATGGCCATATTCGGAGTTACCATTGTGAAGCTACATATAGGTAGTGACCTATATGTAGTGCACGCGTGTAATGGTGTCCCCGCACTCACAAAGTTCAGGGAATTGGCTCTGAACAATGTGGGGGCACCTTGGCTAGTGCCAGGGTGCCCTCACACTAAGTAACTTTGCACCTAACCTTTACCAGGTAAAGGTTAGACATATAGGTGACTTATAAGTTACTTAAGTGCAGTGTAAAATGGCTGTGAAATAACGTGGACGTTATTTCACTCAGGGTGCAGTGGCAGGCCTGTGTAAGAATTGTCAGAGCTCCCTATGGGTGGCAAAAGAAATGCTGCAGCCCATAGGGATCTCCTGGAACCCCAATACCCTGGGTACCTCAGTACCATATACTAGGGAATTATAAGGGTGTTCCAGTAAGCCAATGTGAATTGGTAAAAATGGTCACTAGCCTGTCAGTGACAATTTGAAAGTAATGAGAGAGCATAACCACTGAGGTTCTGGTTAGCAGAGCCTCAGTGAGACAGTTAGGCACCACACAGGGAACATACACATGCACACCTATGAGCACTGGGGCCCTGTGTGACAGGGTCCCAGTGACACATACATATAGGCCACAAACCTATGAGCACTGTGGTCCTGACCAGCAGGATCCCAGTGACACATAACAACCATACTGAAAACATAGTGTTTTCACTATGAGCACTGGGGCCCAGCCATCAGGATCCCAGTGAGACAGTGAAAACAGTGACAAACATCCTGACATACACTCACAAACAGGCCAAAAGTGGGGGTAACAAGGCTAGAAAGAGGCTACTTTCTCACACAACCCCCCCCCCCCCAAACGAAGGACAATAAGGCTAACCTTGGCCAGTTGAGACTTTATTGTCTAAGTTGTGATAAGTAGAGAGTAGCTCTGCAATAGACTGGTTACTCCCTTTATCATCCACTATATGGTTACTTCCCTGTGGGGATGTAAACCACCCTGTTTGAAGTTTTTTAGCTAAGCAACAATGTGAAGATGTATTTTCAGAGTTTCTATCAGTAAGTTTTAGTTTAGAGCAGTGGGAATTGTCCACTGAACCTATTTGTAGTGATGGAAATGCCAGACAGGGATGCTGTCTCAGAAAAGCCATAGCTGGGCAAAAACGTTGTCCATATGGCTGGAAGAGAGAACAGGGATGCTGTTTCTCTTGGGTTGGAGCAGGGCAGGGATGCTGTCCTATCAGCTCCACACTAGGGCAGGGATGCTGTCCTAAGTGTTGTGAGGCAGTGCAGAGTTTCTGCACTAAAGTTTCTCTGGGAGGGTTGGAGGGATGCTCCATGTTAACTAAAATGGTGCTCTTTTTCTCACCAATGTTAGTTATCCCACAGAGAGGTACTTCCACCTCAGGGAGTACAGTTTTGCCAACTGATGATTCCCTTGGAACAGGTGCCACCCCAGGAGAGGTTTCTCCCACCACAGGAATGGTATCCTGAATGGTAGGGTGGTTAGGGGATACTGTGATACCCTTTTTACCTGTTGATGGAGAGGGTTCCTGAGTTTTCAGGCCTTCTCTCCTTTGCTTTTTCATTTCAGTAGAAATGAGAGGGAACAATTCCTCAGGGATGCCCAGCATGGCTGCATGGGCATAAAACTCTACATCAGCCCAACCTGAGGCCTCTAGGTCATTACCTAAGAGACAGTCTACAGGTAAGCTAGGTGATACCACCACCTGCTTAGGGCCAGTAACTCCACCCCAACTAAACTGAATTATAGCTAAGGGAAGAAACTTAGTGGAGTTATGGACATCAATAATCTTATACTGTTGTCCAATGATGTGTTGTTCAGGAGGCACTAGGTTTTCAGTCACCAAAGTGAAACTGGCACCTGTGTCCCTGTAGGCCAAGGCCTCAACGCCATTTATTGAAACTGTCTGCCTGTACTTATCCATTGTAAGGGGACAAGCAGCCAGTGTGGTAAGGCCAGTGCCACTAGGTGTGACAGAAACTGTCTTGGGACTGATTACATCAGTTTCCACTATGGACCCATAAGTGAACCCAACTACACCCTTTGCTTGACTGTTGCCAGCAGTCCCACCACTAGTACCACTACTGCTAGGGGCACTAGAGCTTGATGTATTAGTGGTGGTAGGCTCAGGGGGTTTACCTGGACAGGACTTATCCCCTGGCCTATGGCCTCTATTTTTACACACAAAGCACCAAGGCTTTTTAATGTGTGCAGGTTGGGAAGAAGAGGAAGAATTTGTTTTATCCCCACCCTCTGAAGAGTGTTTAAGATTTGAAGTGGGATCTTTGGTTTTACCCTTATCCCCATGCTTATCTTGAGATTTTTCACCATCTTTCTTCTTATTGCCATCTTTGTCACCCCCTGTATGAACTTTTCTGTTCACCCTTGTTCTGACCCATTTGTCTGCCTTCTTTCCCAATTCTTGGGGAGAGGTCAGATCAGAGTCTACCAGGTACTGGTGCAACAAATCAGACACACAATTATTAAGAATATGCTCTCTCAGGATTGTGTTATACAGGCTATCATAATCAGTAACTTTACTGCCATGTAACCACCCCTCCAAGGCCTTCACTGAATGGTCAATGAAATCAACCCAGTCTTGTGAAGACTCCTTTTTGGTCTCTGAACTTTAACCTGTACTGTTCAGTGGTTAAGCCATAACCATCCAGGAGTGCATTCTTAAGAACTGTAAAATTATTGGCATCACTTTCTTTCACAGTAAGGAGTCTATCCCTACCCTTTCCACTAAATGATAGCCATAGGATAGCAGCCCACTGCCTTTGAGGGACATCCTGTACAACACAGGCCCTCTCAAGTGCAGCAAACCACTTGTTAATGTCATCCCCCTCCTTATAAGGGGGAACTATCTTGTGCAGATTCCTGGAATCATGCTCTTTTGCAGGATGACTATGGGGAATACTGCTGCTGCCACCATGGGTATCTAAACCCAACTTCTGTCTTTCCTTCTCTAATTCAAAAGACTGTCTATCCAAATCCAGCTGTTGCTTTTTAAGCTTCAGTCTGGTTTGTTCCACCCTCAACTTATTGAGTTCCCTCTCTAACATTCTGTCATCAGGGTTGGTGGGAGGGACATTTCTTGAAACAGAGCTATGATGGGAATGAACAGAAGGAGACCTGTCCCTTACAGAAGCCAACTTAACAGCTTGGTTTACAGAAACATTACTACCAGTATGGTGAGAATAAATGCTTTTGCTATGATGTGAGACAACACTATTTATTTGGTGTGGCTCATCATCATTACCATCTATGCTAGATTGTCTAGTAATGGGCAGGCTAGGAAGTTTCTTTCCTGAATCTTTTCCTGGGGGAGTCCCTGAATCAGATTGGGAACTATTAGGTACTTTTTCAACAGATGGGGCACCTATGGCCTTATCCTGTTCTCTAAGCATGTTAAGTAACAGTTCCAAGGAAGGATTCTTCCCTACACTCAAACCTCTCTCTATACAGAGACTCCTTGCTCTTTTCCAGCTAAGGTTGTCATATGCAAGTTTGGACAGATCAACACTTTGGCCTGTGCCAGACATTTTTTAGAGAGAGTTAAAGTGATAGAAAAAGAGAAAAAAGTTTTCAGAACTTTTTGGAAAGACAGAAAAAAACTTTTTAAACTTTTAAGAACTTTTTGAAAGTTTAGAGGTACTTTTCAGCCCTTAGAAAAGAGTGAAAAGAGGAAATGCAAAACTTTTTGGCTATGTGTATATACACTGACCTTGTTTTGTATATTTTTCTCTTATGAAAAGTACAATGACAAGAGTGGTAAGTAGTCTCAAGCACTTATCCCACCACTGCACAACCAATGTAGGAGGCTGGACTGGCTTGTAGTGAGTACCAAGGGGTACTTGCACCTTGCACCAGGCCCAGTTATCCCTTATTAGTGTATAGGGTGTCTAGCAGCTTAGGCTGATAGATAATGGTAGCTTAGCAGAGCAGCTTAGGCTGAACTAGGAGACGTGTGAAGCTACTACAGTACCACTTAGTGTCATATGCACAATATCATAAGAAAACACAATACACAGTTATACTAAAAATAAAGGTACTTTATTTTTATGACAATATGCCAAAGTATCTTAGAGTGTACCCTCAGTGAGAGGATAGGAAATATATACAAGATATATATACACAATAGCAAAAATATGCAGTATAGTCTTAGAAAACAGTGCAAACAATGTATAGTTACAATAGGATGCAATGGGGAAACATAGGGATAGGGGCAACACAAACCATATACTCCAAAAGTGGAATGCGAACCACGAATGGACCCCAAACCTATGTGACCTGGTAGAGGGTCGCTGGGACTATTAGAAAATAGTGAGAGTTAGAAAAATAACCCTCCCCAAGACCCTGAAAAGTGAGTGCAAAGTGCACTAAAGTTCCCCTAAGGACAAAATAGTTGTGTTAGAGGAATAATGCAGGAAAGACACAAACCAGCAATGCAACAACTGTGGATTTCCAATCTAGGGTACCTGTGGAACAAGGGGACCAAGTCCAAAAGTCACAAGCAAGTCGGAGATGGGCAGATGCCCAGGAAATGCCAGCTGCGGGTGCAAAGAAGCTTCGACTGGACAGAAGAAGCTGAGGTTTCTGCAGGAACGAAAAGGGCTAGAGACTTCCCCTTTGGTGGACGGATCCCTCTCGCCTTTGTGAGTCGTGCAGAAGTGTTTTCCCGCCGAAAGGACACCAACAAGCCTTTTTAGACGCAAATCGTGCGTTTGGCGTTTTTGGATGCTGCTGGGGCCCAGGAGAGACCAGGAGGTCGCAAATTGGACCTGCAGAGAGAGGGGACGTCGTGCAAGACAAAGAACCCTCACTGAAGCAGGTAGGACCCGGAGAAGTGCCAGAAACAGGCACTACGAGGATGCGTGAAACGGTGCTCGCCGAAGTTGCACAAAGGAGTCCCACGTCGCCGGAGACCAACTTAGAAAGTCGTGCAATGCAGGTTAGAGTGCCGTGGACCCAGGCTTGGCTGTGCACAAAGGATTTCCGCCGGAAGTGCACAGGGGCCGGAGTAGCTGCAAAGTCGCGGTTCCCAGCAATGCAGCCCAGCGAGGTGAGGCAAGGACTTACCTCCACCAAACTTGGGCTGAAGAGTCACTGGACTGTGGGGGTCACTGGGACAGAGTCGCTGGATTCGAGGGACCTCGCTCGTCGTGCTGAGAGGAGACCCAAGGGACCGGTAATGCAGCTTTTTGGTGCCTGCGGTTGCAGGGGGAAGATTCCGTCGACCCACGGGAGATTTCTTCGGAGCTTCTGGTGCAGAGAGGAGGCAGGCTACCCCCACAGCATGCACAAGCAGGAAAACAGTCGAGAAGGCGGCAGGATCAGCGTTACAGAGTTGCATTAGTCGTCTTTGCTACTATGTTGCAGGTTTGCAGGCTTCCAGCGCGGTCAGCGGTCGTTTCCTTATCAGAAGGTGAAGAGAGAGATGCAGAGGAACTCGGCTGAGCTCATGCATTCGTTATCTAAAGTTTCCCCAGAGACAGAGACCCTAAATAGCCAGAAAAGAGGGTTTGGCTACCTAGGAGAGAGGATAGGCTACTAACACCTGAAGGAGCCTATCAGCAGGAGTCTCTGACGTCACCTGGTGGCACTGGCCACTCAGAGCAGTCCAGTGTGCCAGCAGCACCTCTGTTTCCAAGATGGCAGAGGTCTGGAGCACACTGGAGGAGCTCTGGACACCTCCCAGGGGAGGTGCAGGTCAGGGGAGTGGTCACTCCCCTTTCCTTTGTCCAGTTTCGCGCCAGAGCAGGGGCTAAGGGGTCCCTGAACCGGTGTAGACTGGCTTATGCAGAATTGGGCACCTCTGTGCCCAACAAAGCATTTCCAGAGGCTGGGGGAGGCTACTCCTCCCCTGCCTTCACACCATTTTCCAAAGGGAGAGGGTGTCACACCCTCTCTCAGAGGAAGTTCTTTGTTCTGCCATCCTGGGTCAGGCCTGGCTGGACCCCAGGAGGGCAGCTGCCTGTCTGAGGGGTTGGCAGCAGCAGCAGCTGCAGTGAAACCCCAGGAAGGGCAGTTTGGCAGTACCAGGGTCTGTGCTACAGACCACTGGGATCATGGGATTGTGCCAACTATGCCAGGATGGTATAGAGGGGGCAATTCCATGATCATAGACATGTTACATGGCCATATTCGGAGTTACCATTGTGAAGCTACATATAGGTAGTGACCTATATGTAGTGCACGCATGTAATGGTGTCCCCGCACTCACAAAGTTCAGGGAATTGGCTCTGAACAATGTGGGGGCACCTTGGCTAGTGCCAGGGTGCCCTCACACTAAGTAACTTTGCACCTAACCTTTACCAGGTAAAGGTTAGACATATAGGTGACTTATAAGTTACTTAAGTGCAGTGTAAAATGGCTGTGAAATAACGTGGACGTTATTTCACTCAGGCTGCAGTGGCAGGCCTGTGTAAGAATTGTCAGAGCTCCCTATGGGTGGCAAAAGAAATGCTGCAGCCCATAGGGATCTCCTGGAACCCCAATACCCTGGGTACCTCAGTACCATATACTAGGGAATTATAAGGGTGTTCCAGTAAGCCAATGTGAATTGGTAAAAATGGTCACTAGCCTGTCAGTGACAATTTGAAAGTAATGAGAGAGCATAACCACTGAGGTTCTGGTTAGCAGAGCCTCAGTGAGACAGTTAGGCACCACACAGGGAACATACACATGCACACCTATGAGCACTGGGGCCCTGTGTGACAGGGTCCCAGTGACACATACATATAGGCCACAAAGCTATGAGCACTGGGGTCCTGACCAGCAGGATCCCAGTGACACATAACAACCATACTGAAAACATAGTGTTTTCACTATGAGCACTGGGGCCCAGCCATCAGGATCCCAGTGAGACAGTGAAAACAGTGACAAACATCCTGACATACACTCACAAACAGGCCAAAAGTGGGGGTAACAAGGCTAGAAAGAGGCTACTTTCTCACAGGTTTTGTGTAGACTATAGAGGTCTCAACTTGGTAACCAAAACTGATGCTCACCCTATACCCAGGGCAGATGAGCTCATAGATACACTGGCATCTGCCAAGTATCTAAGCACTTTTGACTTGACTGCAGGGTATTGGCAGATCAAATTATCAGAAGATGCTAAACCTAAGACTGCATTTTCAACCATTGGAGGACATTACCAGTTTACTGTAATGCCTTTTGGTTTGAAAAATGCACCTGCCACTTTTCAGAGGTTGGTGAACACAGTCCTGCAAGGGCTGGAAGCTTTCAGTGCAGCATATTTGGACGATATAGCTGTCTTTAGCTCCAGCTGGGATGATCACCTGGTCCACCTATGGAAAGTTTTGGAGGCCCTGCAAAAGGCAGGCCTCACTATCAAGGCTTCAAAGTGCCAGATAGGGCAGGGTAAGGTGGTTTATCTGGGACACCTTGTTGGTGGGGAACAGATTGCACCACTTCAGGGGAAAATCCAAACAATTATTGATTGGGTTCCCCCTACCACTCAGACTCAGGTGAGAGCCTTCCTAGGCCTCACTGGGTATTACAGGAGGTTCATTAAAAACTATGGCTCCATTGCAGCCCCTCTTAATGACCTCACATCCAAGAAAATGCCTAAAAAGGTATTATGGACAGCAAACTGTCAGAAAGCTTTTGAGGAGCTGAAGCAGGCCATGTGCTCTGCACCTGTCCTGAAAAGCCCTTGTTACTCTAAAAAATTCTATGTCCAAACTGATGCATCTGAATTAGGAGTAGGGGCAGTCCTATCACAACTTAATTCTGAGGGCCAGGATCAACCTGTTGCTTTTATTAGTAGGAGGTTGACCCCTAGAGAAAAGCGTTGGTCTGCCATTGAGAGGGAGGCCTTTGCTGTGGTCTGGGCTCTGAAGAAGTTGAGGCCATACCTGTTTGGCACTCACTTCATTGTTCAGAAAGACCACAAACCTCTACTTTGGCTAAAACAAATGAAAGGTGAAAATCCTAAATTGTTGAGGTGGTCCATATCCCTACAGGGAATGGACTATACAGTGGAACATAGACCTGGGAGTAGCCACTCCAATGCAGATGGACTCTCCAGATATTTCCACTTAGACAATGAAGACTCATCAGGTCATGGCTAGTCTTATTGTCCTTCGTTTGGGGGGGGGGGGTTGTGTAGGAAAGTACCATCTTGCCTGGCATGTTACCCCCATTTTTCACTGTATATATGTTGTTTTAGTTGTATGTGTCACTGGGACCCTGGTAACCCAGGGCCCCAGTGCTCATAAGTGTGCCTGAATGTGTTACCTGTGTAGTGACTAACTGTCTCACTGAGGCTCTGCTAATCAGAACCTCAGTGGTTATGCTCTCTCATTTCTTTCCAAATTGTCACTAACAGGCTAGTGACCATTTTTACCAATTTACATTGGCTTACTGGAACACCCTTATAATTCCCTAGTATATGGTACTGAGGTACCCAGGGTATTGGGGTTCCAGGAGATCCCTATGGGCTGCAGCATTTCTTTTGCCACCCATAGGGAGCTCTGACAATTCTTACACAGGCCTGCCACTACAGCCTGAGTGAAATAACGTCCACGTTATTTCACAGCCATTTTACACTGCACTTAAGTAACTTATAAGTCACCTATATGTCTAACCTTTACCTGGTAAAGGTTAGGTGCAAAGTTACTTAGTGTGAGGGCACCCTGGCACTAGCCAAGGTGCCCCCACATTGTTCAGAGCCAATTCCCTGAACTTTGTGAGTGCGGGGACACCATTACACGCGTGCACTACATATAGGTCACTACCTATATGTAGCTTCACAATGGTAACTCCGAATATGGCCATGTAACATGTCTATGATCATGGAATTGCCCCCTCTATGCCATCCTGGCATTGTTGGTACAATTCCATGATCCCAGTGGTCTGTAGCACAGACCCTGGTTCTGCCAAACTGCCCTTCCTGGGGTTTCACTGCAGCTGCTGCTGCTGCCAACCCCTCAGACAGGCATCTGCCCTCCTGGGGTCCAGCCAGGCATGGCCCAGGATGGCAGAACAAAGAACTTCCTCTGAGAGAGGGTGTGACACCCTCTCCCTTTGGAAAATGGTGTGAAGGCAGGGGAGGAGTAGCCTCCCCCAGCCTCTGGAAATGCTTTGTTGGGCACAGAGGTGCCCAATTCTGCATAAGCCAGTCTACACCGGTTCAGGGACCCCTTAGCCCCTGCTCTGGCACGAAACTGGACAAAGGAAAGGGGAGTGACCACTCCCCTGACCTGCACCTCCCCTGGGAGGTGTCCAGAGCTCCTCCAGTGTGCTCCAGACCTCTGCCATCTTGGAAACAGAGGTGCTGCTGGCACACTGGACTGCTCTGAGTGGCCAGTGCCACCAGGTGACGTCAGAGACTCCTGCTGATAGGCTCCTTCAGGTGTTAGTAGCCTATCCTCTCTCCTAGGTAGCCAAACCCTCTTTTCTGGCTATTTAGGGTCTCTGTCTCTGGGGAAACTTCAGATAACGAATGCAAGAGCTCATCCGAGTTCCTCTGCATCTCTCTCTTCACCTTCTGATAAGGAATCGACTGCTGACCGCGCTGGAAGCCTGCAAACCTGCAACATAGTAGCAAAGACGACTACTTCAACTCTGTAACGCTGATCCTGCCGCCTTCTCGACTGTTTTCCTGCTTGTGCATGCTGTGGGGGTAGTCTGCCTCCTCTCTGCACCAGAAGCTCCGAAGAAATCTCCCGTGGGTCGACGGAATCTTCCCCCTGCAATCGCAGGCACCTAAAAGCTGCATTACCGGTCCCTTGGGTCTCCTCTCAGCACGACGAGCGAGGTCCCTCGAATCCAGCGACTCTGTCCCAGTGACCCCCACAGTCCAGTGACTCTTCAGTCCAAGTTTGGTGGAGGTAAGTCGTTGCCTCACCTCCCTGGGCTGCATTGCTGGGAACCGCGACTTTGCAGCTACTCCGGCCCCTGTGCACTTCCGGCGGAAATCCTTTGTGCACAGCCAAGCCTGGGCCCACGGCACTCTAACCTGCATTGCACGACTTTCTAAGTTGGTCTCCGGCGACGTGGGACTCCTTTGTGCAACTTCGGCGAGCACCGTTTCACGCATCCTCGTAGTGCCTGTTTCTGGCACTTCTCCGGGTGCTACCGGCTTCAGAGAGGGCTCCTTGTCTTGCTCGACGTCCCTTCTCTCTGCAGGTCCAATTTGCGACCTCCTGGTCCCTCCTGGGCCTCAGCAGCGTCCAAAAACGCTAACTGCACGATTTGCAGCTAGCAAGACTTGTTGGCGTTCTTTTGGTGGGAAAACACTTCTGCACGACTCTCCACGGCGAGCGGGATTAGTCTTCCAAAGGGGAAGTCTCTAGCCCTTTTCGTTCCTGCAGAAACCTCAGCTTCTTCTGTCCAGTAGAAGCTTCTTTGCACCCGCAGCTGGCATTTCCTGGGCATCTGCCCATCTCCGACTTGCTTGTGACTTTTGGACTTGGTCCCCTTGTTCCACAGGTACCCTAGATTGGAAATCCACAGTTGTTGCATTGCTGGTTTGTGTCTTTCCTGCATTATTCCTCTAACACGACTTCTTTGTCCTTAGGGGAACTTTAGTGCACTTTGCACTCACTTTTCAGGGTCTTGGGGAGGGTTATTTTTCTAACTCTCACTATTTTCTAATAGTCCCAGCGACCCTCTACAAGGTCACATAGGTTTGGGGTCCATTCGTGGTTCGCATTCCACTTTTGGAGTATATGGTTTGTGTTGCCCCTATCCCTATGTTTCCCCATTGCATCCTATTGTAACTATACATTGTTTGCACTGTTTTCTAAGACTATACTGCATATTTTTGCTATTGTGTATATATATCTTGTGTATATTTCCTATCCTCTCACTGAGGGTACACTCTAAGATACTTTGGCATATTGTCATAAAAATAAAGTACCTTTATTTTTAGTATAACTGTGTATTGTGTTTTCTTATGATATTGTGCATATGACACTAAGTGGTACTGTAGTAGCTTCACACGTCTCCTAGTTCAGCCTAAGCTGCTCTGCTAAGCTACCATTATCTATCAGCCTAAGCTGCTAGACACCCTATACACTAATAGGGGATAACTGGGCCTGGTGCAAGGTGCAAGTACCCCTTGGTACTCACTACAAGCCAGTCCAGCCTCCTACACTTGCTAGCTGCAAATCGTGCGGTTAGCGTTTTTGGACGCTGCTGTGGCCCAGGAAGGACCAGGATGTCGCAAATTGGACAGAGTTGCTGGATTCGAGGGACCTCGCTCGTCGTGCTGAGAGGAGACCCAAGGGACCGGTAATGCAACTTTTTGGTGCCTGCGGTAGCAGGGGGAAGATTCCGTTGACCCACGGGAGATTTCTTCAGAGCTTCTAGTGCAGAGAGGAGGCAGACTACCCCCACAGCATGCACCACCAGGAAAACAGTCGAGAAGGTGGCAGGATTAGCGTTACAGAGTTGCAGTAGTCGTCCTTGCTACTATGTTTCAGGTTTGCAGGCTTCCAGCGCGGTCAGCAGTCGATTCCTTGGCAGAAGGTGAAGAGAGAGATGCAGAGGAACTCGGATGAGCTCTTGCATTCGTTATCTAAAGTTTCCCCAGAGACAGAGACCCTAAATAGCCAGAAAAGAGGGTTTGGCTACCTAGGAGAGAGGATAGGCTAGCAACACATGAAGGAGCCTATCACAAGGAGTCTCTGACGCCACCTGGTGGCACTGGCCACTCAGAGCAGTCCAGTGTGCCAGCAGCACCTCTGTTTCCAAGATGGCAGAGGTCTGGAGCACACTGGAGGAGCTCTGGACACCTCCCAGGGGAGGTGCAGGTCAGGGGAGTGGTCACTCCCCTTTCCTTTGTCCAGTTTTGCGCCAGAGCAGGGCTAAGGGGTCCCCTGAACCGGTGTAGACTGGCTTATGGAGAATTGGGCACATCTGTGCCCAAGAAAGCATTTCCAGAGGCTGGGGGAGGCTACTCCTCCCCTGCCTTCACACCATTTTCCAAAGGGAGAGGGTGTAACACCCTCTCTCAGAGGAAGTTCTTTGTTCTGCCATCCTGGGCCAGGCCTGGCTGGACCCCAGGAGGGCAGATGCCTGTCTGAGGGGTTGGCAGCAGCAGCAGCTGCAGTGAAACCCCTGGAAAAGGCAGTTTGGCAGTACCAGGGTCTGTGCTACAGACCACTGGGATCATGGGATTGTGCCAACTATGCCAGGATGGTATAGAGGGGGCAATTCCATGATCATAGACATGTTACATGGCCATATTCGGAGTTACCATTGTGAAGCTACATATAGGTAGTGACCTATATGTAGTGCACGCGTGTAATGGTGTCCCCGCACTCAGAAAGTCCTGGGATTTGGCCCTGAACAATGTGGGGGCACCTTGGCTAGTGCCAGGGTGCCCTCACACTAAGTAACTTTGCACCTAACCTTTACCAGGTAAAGGTTAGACATATAGGTGACTTATAAGTTACTTAAGTGCAGTGTAAAATGGCTGTAAAATAACGTGGACGTTATTTCACTCAGGCTGCAGTGGCAGGCCTGTGTAAGAATTGTCAGAGCTCCCTACGGGTGGCAAAAGAAATGCTGCAGCCCATAGGGATCTCCTGGAACCCCAATACCCTGGGTACCTTAGTACCATATACTAGGGAATTATAAGGGTGTTCCAGTAAGCCAATGTAAATTGGTACAATTGGTCACTAGCCTGTTAGTGACAATTTGGAAAGAAATGAGAGAGCATAACCACTGAGGTTCTGATTAGCAGAGCCTCAGTGAGACAGTTAGTCACTACACAGGTAACACATTCAGGCACACTTATGAGCACTGGGGCCCTGGGTTACCAGGGTCCCAGTGACACATACAACTAAAACAACATATATACAGTGAAAAATGGGGGTAACATGCCAGGCAAGATGGTACTTTCCTACACAGTCCATTTGTTTGTGGATGATAAGGTGTGGTGAATTGGTATATTACACCACATTCCTTCCACATGGCCTTCAAGTATGCAGACATAAAGTTGCTACCCCTGTCTGATACAACCTCTTTTGGGAAACCCACCCTGGAAAAGATTCCCAGGAGGGCTTTTCCACTGCAGGTGCTGTAGTGGTCCTTAGAGGAATAGCTTCAGGATATCTTGTGGCATGGTCCACTACCATCAAGATAAACCTATTGCCTGAAGCAGTAGGAGGGTCAAGGGGGCCAACTATGTCAACCCCTACCCTTTCAAAGGGAACCCCAACCACAGGTAGTGGAATTAGGGGAGCCTTTGGAGTGCCACCAGTCTTGCCACTGGCTTGGCAGGTCACGCAGGACTTACGAAAGTCTTTTGTGTCCTCTGACATCCTAGGCCAGTGAAACAGGGGGACAAGCCTTTCCCATGTTTTAATCTGACCCAAATGTCCAGCCAAGGGAATGTTGTGTGCCAGAGTTAGGAGAAACTCTCTGTACTGCAGGGGAATGACCAATCTCCTGGCTGCTCCAGGTTTTGGGTCCCTTGCCTCTATGTACAAGAGGTTGTCCTCCCAGTAAACTCTATGTGAGTCACTGACATCCCCATTCTGCTGTTTGACAGCTTGCTGTCTGATACCCTCTAATGTGGGACAGGATTGCTGTGCCACACTCAGCTCCTCTCTGGCAGGCCCCCCTCCACCCAAAAGCTCAGCAGTGTCTGCTGCCAGCTCCTCTGGTGAAGGTTCTGCACAGGGTGGAAATTCTTCTTCCTCAGAAGTTGAATCATCTGTAGAGGGAGGGATAGTGGGTAGAGATTTACCCTTGCTACCCCTAGCTTTAGGGAGAACTTGGTCAATTGTTCCAGGATCCAAATCAACCTGTCCTTTTTGCTTTTTGGCCTGAGCCCTGGTTAAAGCAAACATATGCTCAGGAATGCCCAGCATTGCTGCATGAGCCTCCAACTCCACTTCTGCCCAAGCTGATGTCTCTAAATCATTCCCTAGTAGACAGTCTACAGGTAAATCTGAGGCAACCAAAACTTTATTTGGACCAGTAAACCTCCCCCCCTCAGTTGAGATTCACAACAGCCATGGGGTGGCTAAGAGTGTTGTTATGAGCGTCTGTCACTTGGTACTGGTGACCAAGTAGGTGTTGTTCAGGGTGTACCAGTTTCTCTATTACCATGGTAACACTGGCACCTGTGTCCCTGTAGGCCTGAACCTCAACACCATTGATTAGGGGAAGATGCTTCTACTTATCCATATTAAGGGGACAAGCAACCAAGGTGACCAAATCAATGGCACCTTCAGAGACTAACACAGCCTCTGTGGTCTCCCTAACAAGACCAACCCCAACTAAATTACCAAAAGTGAGCCCAGCTACTCCCTTTAATTGGCTATTAGTAGGTTTGCTCCCACCACCACTGCTATTACTAGGGGCACTAGAGGTTGCAGTAGGGGTTGTGGTAGTGGGATGTTTGGTGCTTTTCTTTGGGCAACTGGCATCAGTTGTTCAATGGCTCTTTACTTTACAGAAAATAGCACCATGGTTTTTTTACTTGATTAGAAGAGGATTTGGACCCACCACCCCCACCAGAGTGTTTTTGTGGGCCTGATGAAGACTCATTTTTAGATTTGTCCCCACCCTTGTCTGAAGACTTACCATCCTTTTTCTTGCCATCCTTGTCACCCCCTGTATGAACTTTTCTGTTCACTCTTGTTCTGACCCATTTGTCTGCTTTCTTTCCCAATTCTTGGGGAGAGGTCAGATCTGAGTCCACTAGATATTGGTGTAACAAATGAGACACACAGTTATTCAGAATATGCTCTCTCGGGATTAGATTGTACAGGCTTTCATAGTCAGAAACTTTACTGCCATGTAACCACCCCTCCAAGGCCTTCACTGAATAGTCAACAAAGTCTACCCAGTCTTGTGAGGACTCTTTTCTGGTTTCTCTGAACGTAATCCTGTATTATTCAGTGGTTAAGCCAAATCCATCCTAGAGTGCATTCTTCAAAACTGTACAATTATTGGCATCACTTTCTCTAACAGTAAGGAGCCTATCCCTACCCTTTCCACTGAAAGATAGCCATAGGATAGCAGCCCACTGCCTTTGAGGGACCTCCTGTACCATACAGGCCCTCTCAAGTGCAGCAAACCACTTGTTAATGTCATCCTCCTCCTTGTAAGGGGGAACTATCTTGTGAAGATTCCTGGAATCATGCTCTCTAACAGGATTACTATCAGGAATACTGCTGCTGCCACCATGGGGTCCAAACCACAACCTCTGTCTCTCCTTCTCCAAGTCTAGGGATTTCCGGTCTAGAGCCAGCTGTTGCTGTTTAAGCTTCAGCCTGTCTCTTCCACTCTCAACTTATTGAGTTCCCTTTCTAACAATTTGTCTTGAAGGTCTGTGGGTTGGGAATGCTTTGACACAGAAGAAATATTGGATTCAACAGAGGGAGACCTGCCTCTAACAGATTGCACTCTAACAACCTGGCAATCAGGAACAAAACCATCCCTACTATGATGGGAGGTTCTATGACTACCAGTAATGCTAGGTGGTCTGCTAAGGGGGAGATTAGGAAGTGAACCCTGTACCACTCTGTCAAGGGGCTCCCCTGAGTCAGAGTGTGAGCTATCTATCAACTTTTCAGATGAGGTGCCACCCTGGGCCTTGTCGTTCTCAATAAGCATATTAGACAGAAATTCTCTAGTAGGGTTATTTCCTACCATTAAACCTATATCAATGCAGAGACTCCTTAGGCTCTTAAAGTTAAAGTGGTTATAAGTTGTATTGACCAAATTAAAAGGAGTTCCTACACCAGACATGATAGAAGAAGGTTTAGGGAAAGATAAAAGAGAGAAAAAGTTTCAGGACTTTTTAAAGAACAGAAAAAAAATGTTTTCAACTTTTTGAAACTTTTAGAAAGTTTTGAAGTACTTTTCAGCACTTAGCAGATAGTGTAAGAGAAGAAAAGCAAAACTTTTTGGTTAGGTGTACATACACTAAACTTGTTTTGTATATTTTTCTCTTATGAAAAGTACACAATAACAAAGTGGTAAGTAGTTGCAAGTACTTATCCCACCGCTGCACAACCAATGTAGGAGGCTGGCCTGGCTTGTAGTGGGTACCAAGGGGTACTTGCACTCTGTACCAGGTCCAGTTATCCCTTATTAGTGTAGAAGAGGTGTTTCTAGCAGCTTAAGCTGATAGAAGGTAGCTATAGCAGAGCAGCTTAGGCTGAACTAGGAGACATGCAAAGCTCCTGCTATACCACTGGTGTCATATGCACAATATCATAAGAAAACACAATACACAGATATACTAAAAATAAAGGTACTTTATTTTTATGACAATATGCCAAAAGTATCTCAGTGAGTACCCTCAGTATGAGGATGCCAAATATACACAAGATATATGTACACAACATACAAAATATGCAGTAATAGCAAAAGGAAGTAATGCAAGCAGTGTAAAGTTACAATAGATTGCAATAGGAGCACATAGGTATGGGGCAACACAAACCATATACTCCAAAAGTGGAATGCAAACCACAAATGGACCCCAAACCTATGTGATCTTGTAGAGGGTCGCTGGGACTGTAAGAAAACAGTGAGGGTTAGAAAAATAGCCCACCCCAAGACCCTGTAAGGTAGGTGTAAAGTGCACCTACAACCCCCAGAGAGCACAGAAGTCGTGATAGGGGGATTCTGCAAGGAAGACCAACACCAGCAAAGCAACAACAGTGGATTTCCAGACCTGAGTACCTGTAAGACAAGGGGACCAAGTCCAAGAGTCGCGACAGTGTCGAGAGTGGGCAGATGCCCAGGAAATGCCAGCTGAGGGTGCAAGGAAGCTGCCACCGGGTGGAGGAAGCTTGGTGTTCTGCAAGAACGAAGAGGACTAGGAACTTCCCCATCGTGAAGAAGCTTGCAGAGGTGTTCCCACGCAGAAAGACCACAAACAAGCCTTGCTAGCTGCAAGGGTTGCGGGTAGGGTTTTTGGATGCTGCTGTTGCCCAGGAGGGACCAGGATGTCGCCACTTGGATGAGAAGACAGAGGGGGCGCCCAGCAAGTCAGGGATCCCTCACAGAAGCAGGCAGCACCCGCAGAAGTACCGGAACAGGCACTTAGAACAGGAGTGTAGGAAAGTACCATCTTGCCTGGCATGTTACCCCCATTTTTCACTGTATATATGTTGTTTTAGTTGTATGTGTCACTGGGACCCTGGTAACCCAGGGCCCCAGTGCTCATAAGTGTGCCTGTATGTGTTACCTGTGTAGTGACTAACTGTCTCACTGAGGCTCTGCTAATCAGAACCTCAGTGGTTATGCTCTCTCATTTCTTTCCAAATTGTCACTGACAGGCTAGTGACCATTTTTACCAATTTACATTGGCTTACTGGAACACCCTTATAATCCCCTAGTATATGGTACTGAGGTACCCAGGGTATTGGGGTTCCAGGAGATCCCTATGGGCTGCAGCATTTCTTTTGCCACCCATAGGGAGCTCTGACAATTCTTACACAGGCCTGCCACTGCAGCCTGAGTGAAATAACGTCCACGTTATTTCACAGCCATTTTACACTGCACTTAAGTAACTTATAAGTCACCTATATGTCTAACCTTTACCTGGTAAAGGTTAGGTGCAAAGTTACTTAGTGTGAGGGCACCCTGACACTAGCCAAGGTGCCCCCACATTGTTCAGAGCCAATTCACTGAACTTTGTGAGTGCGGGGACACCATTACACGCGTGCACTACATATAGGTCACTACCTATATGTAGCTTCACCATGGTAACTCCGAATATGGCCATGTAACATGTCTATGATCATGGAATTGCCCCCTCTATGCCATCCTGGCATTGTTGGTACAATTCCATGATCCCAGTGGTCTGTAGCACAGACCCTGGTACTGCCAGACTGCCCTTCCTGGGGTTTCTCTGCAGCTGCTGCTGCTGCCAACCCCTCAGACAGGCATCTGCCCTCCTGGGGTCCAGCCAGGCCTGGCCCAGGATGGCAGAACAAAGAACTTCCTCTGAGAGAGGGTGTGACACCCTCTCCCTTTGGAAAATGGTGTGAAGGCAGGGGAGGAGTAGCCTCCCCCAGCCTCTGGAAATGCTTTGTTGGGCACAGAGGGGCCCAATTCTGCATAAGCCAGTCTACACCGGTTCAGGGACCCCTTAGCCCCTGCTCTGGCGCGAAACTGGACAAAGGAAAGGGGAGTGACCACTCCCCTGACCTGCACCTCCCCTGGGAGGTGTCCAGAGCTCCTCCAGTGTGCTCCAGACCTCTGCCATCTTGGAAACAGAGGTGCTGCTGGCACACTGGACTGCTCTGAGTGGCCAGTGCCACCAGGTGACGTCAGAGACTCCTTGTGATAGGCTCCTTCAGGTGTTAGTAGCCTTTCCTCTCTCCTAGGTAGCCAAACCCTCTTTTCTGGCTATTTAGGGTCTCTGTCTCTGGGGAAACTTTAGATAACGAATGCATGAGCTCAGCCGAGTTCCTCTGCATCTCCCTCTTCACCTTCTGATAAGGAATCGACCGCTGACCGCGCTGGAAGCCTGCAAACCTGCAACATAGTAGCAAAGACGACTACTGCAACTCTGTAACGCTGATCCTGCCGCCTTCTCGACTGTTTTCCTGCTTGTGCATGCTGTGGGGGTAGTCTGCCTCCTCTCTGCACCAGAAGCTCCGAAGAAATCTCCCGTGGGTCGACGGAATCTTCCCCCTGCAACCGCAGGCACCAAAAAGCTGCATCTCCGGTCCCTTGGGTCTCCTCTCAGCACGACGAGCGAGGTCCCTCGAATCCAGCGACACCGTCCAAGTGACCCCCACAGTCCAGTGACTCTTCAGCCCAAGTTTGGTGGAGGTAAGTCCTTGCCTCACCTCGCTGGGCTGCATTGCTGGGAACCGCGACTTTGCAAGCTTCTCCGGCCCCTGTGCACTTCCGGCGGAAATCCTGTGTGCACAGCCAAGCCTGGGTCCACGGCACTCTAACCTGCATTGCACGACTTTCTAAGTTGGTCTCCGGCGACGTGGGACTCCTTTGTGCAACTTCGGCGAGCACCGTTTCACGCATCCTCGTAGTGCCTGTTTCTGGCACTTCTCCGGGTGCTACCTGCTTCAGTGAGGGCTCTTTGTCTTGCTCGACGTCCCCTCTCTCTGCAGGTCCAATTTGCGACCTCCTGGTCCCTCCTGGGCCCCAGCAGCGTCCAAAAACGCCAAACGCGCGATTTGCATGTAGCAAGGCTTGTTGGCGTCCATCCGGCAGGAAAACACTTCTGCACGACTCTCCAAGGCGTGGGGGATCCATCCTCCAAAGGGGAAGTCTCTAGCCCTTGTCGTTCCTGCAGTATTCACAGTTCTTCAGCCTAGTAAGAGCTTCTTTGCACCAACCGCTGGCATTTCTTGGGCATCTGCCCATCTCCGAGCTGCTTGTGACTTTTGGACTTGGTCCCCTTGTTCCACAGGTACCCTCAGTCAGGAATCCATCGTTGTTGCATTGCTGATTTGTGTTTTCCTTGCATTCTCCCTCTAACACGACTATTTTGTCCTTAGGGGAACTTTGGTGCACTTTGCACTCACTTTTCAGGGTCTTGGGGTGGGTTATTTTGCTAACTCTCACTATTTTCTAATAGTCCCAGCGACCCTCTACAAGGTCACATAGGTTTGGGGTCCATTCGTGGTTCGCATTCCACTTCTGGAGTATATGGTTTGTGTTGCCCCTATCCCTATGTTTCCCCATTGCATCCTATTGTAACTATACATTGTTTGCACTGTTTTCTAAGACTATACTGCATATTTTTGCTATTGTGTATATATATCTTGTGTATATTTCCTATCCTCTCACTGAGGGTACACTCTAAGATACTTTGGCATATTGTCATAAAAATAAAGTACCTTTATTTTTAGTATAACTGTGTATTGTGTTTTCTTATGATATTGTGCATATGACACTAAGTGGTACTGTAGTAGCTTCACACGTCTCCTAGTTCAGCCTAAGCTGCTCTGCTAAGCTACCATTATCTATCAGCCTAAGCTGCTAGACACCCTATACACTAATAAGGGATAACTGGGCCTGGTGCAAGGTGCAAGTACCCCTTGGTACTCACTACAAGCCAGTCCAGCCTCCTACATTGGTTGTGCAGTGGTGGGATAAGTGCTTTGAGACTACTTACCACTCTTGTCATTGTACTTTTCATAAGAGAAAAATATACAAAACAAGGTCAGTGTATATACACATAGACAAACAGTTTTGCATTTCCTCTTTTCACTCTTTTCTAAGTGCTGAAAAGTACTTCTAAACTTTCAAAAAGTTCTTAAAAGTTTAAAAAGTTTTTTCTGTCTTTCCAAAAAGTTCTGAAAACTTTTTTTCTCTTTTGTCTATCACTTTAACTCTCTCTAAAAATGTCTGGCACAGGCCAAAAAGTTGAACTGTCCAAACTTGCATATGATCACCTTAGCTGGAAAGGAGCAAGGAGTCTCTGCATAGAGAGAGGTTTGAGTGTAGGGAAGAATCCTTCCTTAGAACTGTTAATTAATATGCTTAGAGTACAGGATAAGGCCATAAGTGCCCAATCTGTAGAAAAAGTAGCTAATGGTTCTCAATCTGATCCAGGGACTCCCCCAGGAAAAGGTTCAGGAAAGAAACTTCTCAGCCTGCCCATTACTAGACAGTCTAGCATAGTTGGTACAGAGGTTGAATCACATCATACTGAGGATGTGCTCTCACATTATACTGGTAGCCAAGCTGTTAGGGTGCCCTCTGTAAGGGACAGGTCTCCTTCTGTTCATTCCCATCATACCTCTGTATCTAGAAATGTCCCTCCCACCCACCCTGATGACAGATTGTTGGAAAGGGAGCTCAATAGATTGAGAGTGGAGCAAACCAGACTGAAGCTCAAGAAGCAACAGCTGGATTTGGATAGACAGTCTTTAGAAATAGAGAGGGAAAGACAGAAAATGGGTTTAGATACCCATGGTGGCAGCAGCAGTATTCCCCATAGTCATCCTGCAAAAGAGCATGATTCCAGGAATCTGCATAAGATAGTTCCCCCTTACAAGGAGGGGGATGACATTAACAAGTGGTTTGCTGCACTTGAGAGGGCCTGTGCTGTACAGGATGTCCCTCAAAAGCAGTGGGCTGCTATCCTATGGCTATCATTTACTGGAAAAGGTAGGGATAGGCTCCTTACTGTAAAAGAAAATGATGCTAACAATTTCCAAGTTCTTAAGAATGCACTCCTGGATGGTTATGGCTTAACCACTGAACAGTACAGGATAAAGTTCAGAGATACCAAAAAGGAGTCTTCACAAGACTGGGTTGATTTCATTGACCAGGCAGTGAAGGCCTTGGAGGGGTGGTTACATGGCAGTAAAGTTACTGATTATGACAGCCTGTATAACTTGATCCTGAGAGAGCATATTCTTAATAATTGTGTGTCTGATTTGTTGCACCAGTACTTGGTGGACTCTGATCTGACCTCTCCCCAAGAATTGGGAAAGAAGGCAGACAAATGGGTCAGAACAAGAGTGAACAGAAAAGTTCATACAGGGGGTGACAAAGATGGCAACAAAAAGAAGGATGGTAAGTCTTCTGACAAGGGTGGGGACAAATCTAAAAATGAGTCTTCATCAGGCCCACAAAAACACTCTGGTGGGGGTGGTGGGCCCAAATCCTCCTTTAATCAGAACAAGGAAAAGAAACCATGGTGCTATTTATGTAAGATAAAAGGCCATTGGACAACAGATCCCAGTTGTCCAAAGAAAGGCACCACAGCTCCTACCACTACAACCCCTACTGCTACACCTAGTGTCCCTACTAATAGCAGTGGTGGTGGGAGCAAACCTACTAATAGCCAATCCAAGGGAGTAGCTGGGCTCACTTTTGGTAATTTAGTTGGGGTTGGTCTGATTAGGGAGACCACAGAGGCTACTTTAGTCTCTGAAGGGGCTATTGACTTAGCCACTTTGGTTGCTTGCCCCCATAACTTGGAGAAGTACAAGCAACTAACCCTAATAAATGGTGTTGAGGTCCAGGCCTACAGGGACACAGGTGCCAGTGTCACAATGGTGATTGAGAAACTGGTGCACCCTGAACAACACATACTTGGACACCAGTACCAAGTAACCGATGCTCACAACATAACACAAAGCCACCCCATGGCTGTTGTAAATCTCAACTGGGGGGGGGTATCTGGTCCAAAGAAAGTTGTGGTAGCTTCAGATTTACCTGTAGACTGTCTATTAGGGAACGATTTGGAGACATCAGCTTGGTCAGATGTGGAGTTGGAGGCCCATGCAGCAATGCTGGGCATCCCAGGGCATATTTTTGCTTTGACAAGGGCTCAGGCCAAAAAGCAAAAAGGACAGGGAAGCTTGGATCCTGGAACAATGGACCAAGTGCTCCCTAAAGCTAGGGCTAGTAGAAGCAAACCACTTCCTACTATCCCTCCCTCTACAGTGGATTCTACTTCTGAGGAAGAAGAATTCCCTCCCTGTGCAGAACCTACACCAGAGGAGCTGGAAGCAGACACTGCTGAGCTTTTGGGTGAAGGGGGGCCTGCCAGAGAGGAGCTGAGTGTGGCACAGCAAACCTGTCCCACATTAGAGGGTCTCAGACAGCAAGCTGTCAAACAGGCTAATGGGGATGTCAGTGACTCACACAGAGTTTACTGGGAGGACAACCTCTTGTACACTGAGCATAGGGATCCTAAACCTGGAGCTGCCAGGAGATTAGTGATTCCTCAGGAGTACAGAAAGTTCCTCCTAACACTGGCACATGACATTCCCTTAGCTGGGCACCTGGGTCAAATGAAAACTTGGGACAGATTGGTACCACTGTTTCATTGGCCTAGGATGTCTGAGGACACAAAAGAATTTTGTAAGTCCTGTGAAACCTGTCAAGCCAGTGGCAAGACAGGTGGCACTCCAAAGGCACCCCTTATCCCACTGCCTGTGGTTGGGGTTCCCTTTGAAAGGGTAGGGGTTGACATAGTTGGCCCCCTTGACCCTCCTACTGCTTCAGGCAATAGGTTTATCTTGGTGGTAGTGGACCATGCCACAAGATATCCTGAAGCTATTCCTTTAAGGACCACTACAGCTCCTGCAGTGGCAAAGGCCCTCCTGGGAATATTTTCCAGGGTGGGCTTCCCAAAGGAAGTAGTATCAGACAGAGGAAGCAATTTCATGTCTGCATACTTAAAGGCCATGTGGAAGGAGTGTGGTGTAACTTACAAGTTCACAACACCCTATCATCCACAAACAAATGGACTGGTGGAGAGATTTAATAAAACTCTCAAAGGCATGATTATGGGACTCCCTGAAAAACTCTGCAGGAGATGGGATATCCTTCTACCATGCCTCCTTTTTGCCTACAGGGAGGTACCCCAGAAAGGAGTGGGCTTCAGCCCCTTTGAACTTCTTTTTGGACACCCTGTTAGGGGTCCACTCACACTTGTAAAGGAGGGTTGGGAACAACCTTTAAAAGCTCCTAAGCAGGATATTGTGGACTATGTACTTGGCCTCCGATCAAGGATGGCTGAGTACATGAAAAAGGCCAGTAAAAACCTTCAGGCCAGCCAAGAGCTCCAGAAGCAATGGCATGATCAGAAGGCTGTTTTGGTTCAGTACCAACCAGGGCAGAAAGTGTGGGTCTTGGAGCCTGTGGCCCCAAGAGCACTCCAAGATAAATGGAGTGGTCCACACACAATTGTTGAAAAGAAGGGTGAAGTCACCTACTTGGTTGACTTAGGCACTGCCAGGAGTCCCCTTAGGGTGCTCCATGTCAACCGCCTGAAACCCTACTATGACAGGGCTGATCTCACCCTGCTCATGGCAACAGATGAGGGACAGGAAGAAGACAGTGATCCTCTACCTGATCTCTTCTCTTCCACAGAACAAGATGCTCTTGTGGAAGGTGTAGTTTTGGCTGATTGTCTTACTGCTGAGCAGAAAGATAATTGCATAAATCTCCTAGGACAATTTTCAGAACTCTTCTCCATTGTGCCAGGCACCACTTCTTGGTGTGAGCACACTATAGATACTGGAGACAGTTTACCTGTCAAAAGTAAGATCTATAGGCAGCCTGACCATGTCAGGGACTGCATAAAGCAAGAAGTTCAGAAGATGTTGGAACTAGGAGTGGTTGAGCACTCTGACAGTCCATGGGCTTCTCCTGTGGTACTGGTACCAAAACCCAATTCTAAAGATGGAAAGAAGGAAATGAGGTTTTGTGTAGACTATAGAGGTCTCAACTTGGTAACCAAAACAGATGCTCACCCTATACCCAGGGCAGATGAGCTAATAGATACACTGGCATCTGCCAAGTATCTAAGCACTTTTGATTTGACTGCAGGGTATTGGCAGATCAAAATGTCAGAAGATGCTAAACCTAAGACTGCATTTTCTACCATTGGAGGACATTACCAGTTTACTGTAATGCCTTTTGGTTTGAAAAATGCACCTGCCACTTTTCAGAGGTTGGTGAACACAGTCCTGCAAGGGCTGGAAGCTTTCAGTGCAGCATATTTGGATGATATAGCTGTCTTTAGCTCCAGCTGGGATGATCACCTGGTCCACCTTTGGAAAGTTTTGGAGGCCCTGCAAAAGGCAGGCCTCACTATCAAGGCTTCAAAGTGCCAGATAGGGCAGGGTAAGGTGGTTTATCTGGGACACCTTGTTGGTGGGGAACAGATTGCACCACTTCAGGGGAAAATCCAAACTATTATTGATTGGATTCCCCCTACCACTCAGACTCAGGTGAGAGCCTTCCTAGGCCTCACTGGGTATTACAGGAGGTTCATTAAGAACTATGGCTCCATTGCAGCCCCTCTTAATGACCTCACATCCAAGAAAATGCCTAAAAAGGTATTATGGACAGCAAACTGTCAGAAAGCTTTTGAGGAGCTGAAGCAGGCCATGTGCTCTGCACCTGTCCTGAAAAGCCCTTGTTACTCTAAAAAATTCTATGTCCAAACTGATGCATCTGAATTAGGAGTAGGGGCAGTCCTATCACAACTTAATTCTGAGGGCCAGGATCAACCTGTTGCTTTTATTAGTAGAAGGTTGACCCCTAGAGAAAAGCGTTGGTCTGCCATTGAGAGGGAGGCCTTTGCTGTGGTCTGGGCTCTGAAGAAGTTGAGGCCATACCTGTTTGGCACTCACTTCATTGTTCAGACAGACCACAAACCTCTACTTTGGCTAAAACAAATGAAAGGTGAAAATCCTAAATTGTTGAGGTGGTCCATATCCCTACAGGGAATGGACTATACAGTGGAACATAGACCTGGGAGTAGCCACTCCAATGCAGATGGACTCTCCAGATATTTCCACTTAGACAATGAAGACTCATCAGGTAATGGCTAGTCTTATTGTCCTTCGTTTGGGGGGGGGTTGTGTAGGAAAGTACCATCTTGCCCGGCATGTTACCCCCATTTTTCACTGTATATATGTTGTTTTAGTTGTATGTGTCACTGGGACCCTGGTAACCCAGGGCCCCAGTGCTCATAAGTGTGCCTGTATGTGTTACCTGTGTAGTGACTAACTGTCTCACTGAGGCTCTGCTAATCAGAACCTCAGTGGTTATGCTCTCTCATTTCTTTCCAAATTGTCACTGACAGGCTAGTGACCATTTTTACCAATTTACATTGGCTTACTGGAACACCCTTATAATCCCCTAGTATATGGTACTGAGGTACCCAGGGTATTGGGGTTCCAGGAGATCCCTATGGGCTGCAGCATTTCTTTTGCCACCCATAGGGAGCTCTGACAATTCTTACACAGGCCTGCCACTGCAGCCTGAGTGAAATAACGTCCACGTTATTTCACAGCCATTTTACACTGCACTTAAGTAACTTATAAGTCACCTATATGTCTAACCTTTACCTGGTAAAGGTTAGGTGCAAAGTTACTTAGTGTGAGGGCACCCTGACACTAGCCAAGGTGCCCCCACATTGTTCAGAGCCAATTCACTGAACTTTGTGAGTGCGGGGACACCATTACACGCGTGCACTACATATAGGTCACTACCTATATGTAGCTTCACCATGGTAACTCCGAATATGGCCATGTAACATGTCTATGATCATGGAATTGCCCCCTCTATGCCATCCTGGCATTGTTGGTACAATTCCATGATCCCAGTGGTCTGTAGCACAGACCCTGGTACTGCCAGACTGCCCTTCCTGGGGTTTCTCTGCAGCTGCTGCTGCTGCCAACCCCTCAGAAGGGCATCTGCCCTCCTGGGGTCCAGCCAGGCCTGGCCCAGGATGGCAGAACAAAGAACTTCCTCTGAGAGAGGGTGTGACACCCTCTCCCTTTGGAAAATGGTGTGAAGGCAGGGGAGGAGTAGCCTCCCCCAGCCTCTGGAAATGCTTTGTTGGGCACAGAGGGGCCCAATTCTGCATAAGCCAGTCTACACCGGTTCAGGGACCCCTTAGCCCCTGCTCTGGCGCGAAACTGGACAAAGGAAAGGGGAGTGACCACTCCCCTGACCTGCACCTCCCCTGGGAGGTGTCCAGAGCTCCTCCAGTGTGCTCCAGACCTCTGCCATCTTGGAAACAGAGGTGCTGCTGGCACACTGGACTGCTCTGAGTGGCCAGTGCCACCAGGTGACGTCAGAGACTCCTTGTGATAGGCTCCTTCAGGTGTTAGTAGCCTTTCCTCTCTCCTAGGTAGCCAAACCCTCTTTTCTGGCTATTTAGGGTCTCTGTCTCTGGGGAAACTTTAGATAACGAATGCATGAGCTCAGCCGAGTTCCTCTGCATCTCCCTCTTCACCTTCTGATAAGGAATCGACCGCTGACCGCGCTGGAAGCCTGCAAACCTGCAACATAGTAGCAAAGACGACTACTGCAACTCTGTAACGCTGATCCTGCCGCCTTCTCGACTGTTTTCCTGCTTGTGCATGCTGTGGGGGTAGTCTGCCTCCTCTCTGCACCAGAAGCTCCGAAGAAATCTCCCGTGGGTCGACGGAATCTTCCCCCTGCAACCGCAGGCACCAAAAAGCTGCATCTCCGGTCCCTTGGGTCTCCTCTCAGCACGACGAGCGAGGTCCCTCGAATCCAGCGACACCGTCCAAGTGACCCCCACAGTCCAGTGACTCTTCAGCCCAAGTTTGGTGGAGGTAAGTCCTTGCCTCACCTCGCTGGGCTGCATTGCTGGGAACCGCGACTTTGCAAGCTTCTCCGGCCCCTGTGCACTTCCGGTGGAAATCCTGTGTGCACAGCCAAGCCTGGGTCCACGGCACTCTAACCTGCATTGCACGACTTTCTAAGTTGGTCTCCGGCGACGTGGGACTCCTTTGTGCAACTTCGGCGAGCACCGTTTCACGCATCCTCGTAGTGCCTGTTTCTGGCACTTCTCCGGGTGCTACCTGCTTCAGTGAGGGCTCTTTGTCTTGCTCGACGTCCCCTCTCTTTGCAGGTCCAATTTGCGACCTCCTGGTCCCTCCTGGGCCCCAGCAGCGTCCAAAAATGCCAAACGCGCGATTTGCGTGTAGCAAGGCTTGTTGGCGTCCATCCGGCAGGAAAACACTTCTGCACGACTCTCCAAGGCGTGGGGGATCCATCCTCCAAAGGGGAAGTCTCTAGCCCTTGTCGTTCCTGCAGTATTCACAGTTCTTCAGCCTAGTAAGAGCTTCTTTGCACCAACCGCTGGCATTTCTTGGGCATCTGCCCATCTCCGAGCTGCTTGTGACTTTTGGACTTGGTCCCCTTGTTCCACAGGTACCCTCAGTCAGGAATCCATCGTTGTTGCATTGCTGATTTGTGTTTTCCTTGCATTCTCCCTCTAACACGACTATTTTGTCCTTAGGGGAACTTTGGTGCACTTTGCACTCACTTTTCAGGGTCTTGGGGTGGGTTATTTTGCTAACTCTCACTATTTTCTAATAGTCCCAGCGACCCTCTACAAGGTCACATAGGTTTGGGGTCCATTCGTGGTTCGCATTCCACTTCTGGAGTATATGGTTTGTGTTGCCCCTATCCCTATGTTTCCCCATTGCATCCTATTGTAACTATACATTGTTTGCACTGTTTTCTAAGACTATACTGCATATTTTTGCTATTGTGTATATATATCTTGTGTATATTTCCTATCCTCTCACTGAGGGTACACTCTAAGATACTTTGGCATATTGTCATAAAAATAAAGTACCTTTATTTTTAGTATAACTGTGTATTGTGTTTTCTTATGATATTGTGCATATGACACTAAGTGGTACTGTAGTAGCTTCACACGTCTCCTAGTTCAGCCTAAGCTGCTCTGCTAAGCTACCATTATCTATCAGCCTAAGCTGCTAGACACCCTATACACTAATAAGGGATAACTGGGCCTGGTGCAAGGTGCAAGTACCCCTTGGTACTCACTACAAGCCAGTCCAGCCTCCTACAAGGAGTGAACCGGAGTCCACCTGAAATCACAAAAGGGAGTCCCACGACGCCGGAGGACAACTCAGAAGGTTGTGCACTGCAGGTTAGAGTGTCAGGGACCAAGGCTTGGCTGTGCACAAAGGAAATCCTGGAAGAGTGCACAGGAGCTGGAGCAGCTGCAAATCACGCGGTACCCAGCAATGCAGTCTAGCGTTGGGAGGCAAGGACTTACCTCCACCAAACTTGGACTGAAGAGTCACTGGACTGTGCGAGTCACTTGGACAGAGATGCTGAGTTCCAGGGACCACGCTCGTTGTGCTGAGAGGGGACCCAGAGGACCGGTGACGCAGTCTTTTGTTGCCTGCGGTTGCAGGGGGAAGATTCCATCGACCCACAGGAGATTTCTTCAGAGCTCCTGGTGCAAGAAGGAGGCAGGCTAGCCCCAGAGCATGCACCACCAGGAAACAGTCGAGAAAGCCGGCAGGATGAAGCGATAGTAGGTTGCAGTAGTCGTCTTTGCTACTTTGTTGCGGTTTTGCAGACGTCCTGAGCAGTCAGCGGTCGATCCTTTGGCAGAAGGTGAAGAGGGAGATGCAGAGGAACTCTGGTGAGCTCTTGCATTCAGTATCTGAAGAATTCCCCAAAGCAGAGACCCTAAATAGTCAGAAAAGGAGGTTTGGCTACCTAGGAAGGAGGTTAGGCTAGTAACACAGGTAAGAGCATATCAGAAGGAGTCTCTGACGTCACCTGCCCGCCCTGGCCACTCAGAGCAGTCCAGTGTGCCAGCACACCTCTGAATCCAAGATGGCAGAGGTCTGGGGCATGCTGGAGGAGCTCTGGGCACCTCCCCTGGGAGATGCAGGTCAGGGGAGTGGTCACTCCCCTTTCCTTTGACCAGTTTCGCGCCAGAGCAGGGCTGGGGGATCCCTGAACCGGTGTAGACTGGCTTATGCAAAGATGGGCACCATCTGTGCCCATCAAAGCATTTGCAGAGGCTGGGGGAAGCTACTCCTCCCCAGCCCTGACACCTTTTTCCAAAGGGAGAGGGTGTAACACCCTCTATCTGAGGAAGTCCTTTGTTCTGCCTTCCTGGACCAGGCCTGGCTGGACCCCAGGAGGGCAGAAACCTGTCTGAAGGGTTGGCAGCAGCTGCAGTGAAACCCCGGGAAAGGCAGTTTGGCAGTACCCGGGTCTGTGCTAGAGACTCGGGGATCATGGAATTGTCTCCCCAATGCCAGAATGATCTTAGACATGTTACAGGGCCATGTTTGGAGTTACCATTGTGACGCTATACATAGGTAGTGACCTATGTATAGTGCAAACGTGAAATTGTGTCCCCGCACTCACAAAGTCCGGGGAATTTGCCGTGAACAATGTGGGGGCACCTTGGCTAGTGCCAGGGTGCCCACACACTAAGGGGGTGATTCTCACCCTGGCGGGCGGCAGAGGCCGCCCGCCAGAGTTCCCCCCTCCAAAATACCGCTCCGCGGTCGCAAGACCGCTGAGGGTATTTTGGGTTTTGCACTGGGCTGGCGGGCGACCGCCAAAAGGCCGCCCGCCAGCCCAGTGCAAAATGGCCTTCCCACTAGGACGCCGGCTCAGAATTGAGCCGGCGGAGTGGGAAGGTGCGACGGGTGCAGTGGCATCCGTCGCGTATTTCAGTGTCTGCATAGCAGACACTGAAATACAAAGTGGGGCCCTCTTACGGGGGCCCCGCGGCACCCCCTACCGCCATCCTGTTCCTGGCAGGAGACCCGCCAGGAACAGGATGGCGGTAGGGGGTGTCAGAATCCCCATGGCGGCGGAGCGCGCTCCGCCGCCATGGAGGATTCACAGGGGCAGCGGAAAACCAGCGGGAGACCGCCGGTTTTCCGCATCTGACCGCGGCCGAACCGCTGCGGTCAGAATGCCCTGCGGGGCACCGCCGGCCTGTCGGCGGTGCTCCCGCCGACCCTGGCCCCGGCGGTCTCTGACCGCCGGGGTCAGAATGACCCCCTAAGTAACTTTGCACCCTAACTTCACCAGGTGAAGGTTAGACATATAGGTGACTTATAAGTTACTTAAGTGCAGTGGTAAATGGCTGTGAAATAACGTGGACGTTATTTCACTCAGGCTGCAGTGGCAGGCCTGTGTAAGAATTGTCAGAGCTCCCTATGGGTGGCAAAAGAAATTCTGCATCCCATAGGGATCTCCTGGAAACCCAATACCCTGGGTACCCCAGTACCATATACTAGGGAATTATAAGGGTGTTCCAGTATGCCAATGTGAATTGGTGAAGTTGGTCACTAGCCTGTTAGTGACAATTTGGAAAGCAGAGAGAGCATAACCACTGAGGTTCTGGTTAGCAGAGCCTCAGTGAGACAGTTAGTCATCACACAGGGAACACATACAGGGCACACTTATGAGCACTGCGGCCCTGGCTGGCAGGGTCCCAGTGACACATACACTAAAACAACATATATACAGTGAAATATGGGGGTAACATGCCAGGCAAGATGGTACTTTCCTACAGACAGGTGCAGAGCATATGGCCTGTTTCAGATCATCAAAAGCCTTTTGACAGCTAGCTGTCCACAATACCTTTTTATGCATCTTCTTGCTGGTGAGGTCATTAAGAGGGGCTGCAATGGCGCCATAGTTCTTAATGAACCTCCTATAGTACAGTGCAAGGCCCAAGAAGGCTCTCACCTGGGTTTGAGTTGTAGGGGGAGCCAATTCCATAATTGTTTGGGTCTACCCCTGCAGTGGTGGAATCGGTTCCCCACCTACCAGATGGCCCAGATAAACCCCTGCCCTATCTGGCATTTTGAAGCCTTGATAGTGAGGCCTGCCTTTTGCGGGGCCTCCAAAACTTTCTATAGGTGGACCAGGTGATCATCCTAGGTTGAGCTAAAGACAGCTATATCATCTAGATATGCTGCACTAAAAGCTTCCAACCCTTGCACGACTGTGTTCACCGACCTCTGAAAAGTGGCAGGTGCATTTTTCAAACCAAAGGGCATAACAGTGAACTGATAGTGCCCTCCAATGGTGGAAAATGCTGTTTTAGGTTTAGCATCTTTTGAAAACTTAATCTGCCAATACCCTGCAGTTAAGTCAAAAGTGCTTAGATACTTGGCAGTAGCCAGTGTATCTATTAGCTCATCTGCCCCGGGTATAGGGTGAGCATCAGTTTTGGTTACTTGATTGAGACCCCTATAGTCAACACAAAACCTCATTTACTCTTTACCATTTTTACTGTGAGGTGAGACATGGTCAGGCTGCCTATACATCTTACTTTTGACAGGTATACTGTCTCCAGTGTGGATTGTGTGCTCACACCAGGTAGTTGTACCTGGGATCAGTGAGAGGAGGTCAGAGAATTGGTCTAGGAGATTTATACAGTTGTCCTTCTGCCCAGCAGTAAAACAATCTGCAAGCACCACTCCCTCCACTAAGTCATCAGCTTGAGTGGTGGAGAAGAGGTCAGGGAGAGGGTCACTCTCTTCCTCCGGCTCCTCATCACTTGCCATGAGTAGGGTTAAGTCAGCCCTGTCATAGTAAGGTTTCAGGCGATTGACATGGAGCACCCTAAGGGGACTCCTGGCAGTGCCCTACCAAGTAGGTGGCCTCACCTTTCTTTTCAACAACGAGATGGGATCTACTCCATTTCTACTAGAGTGCTCTTGGGGACACAGGCTCCAATACCCACACCTTCGGTCCTGGGTGGTACTGGGTCAGGACAGCCTTCTGGTCATGCCATTGCATTTGGAGCTCTAGGCTGGCCTGAAGGTTTTTACTGGCCTTCATGTACTCAGCCATTCTGGATCTTAGGCCAAGTGCATAGTCCACAATGTCTTTCTTTGGAGCTTTTAAAGGTTGTTCCCAACCCTCCTTCACAACAGCAAAGGGACCTCTTACAGGGTGCCCAAAGAGGAGTTCAAGAGGGCTAAAGCCCACTCCTTTTTGGGGTACCTCCCTGTAAGCAAAAAGGAGGCATGGGAACAGGACATCCCATCTACCTCTGAGTTTTTCAGGGAGTCCCATAATCGTACCTTTGAGAGTTTTATTAAACCTTTCAACCAGATAATTTGTCTGTGGATGATAAGGAGTAGTGAACTTGTAAGTTACACCACACTCCTTCCACATAGCCTTGAGGTATGCAGACATGAAGTTACTACCTTTGTCTGATACCACTTCCTTAGGGAAACTCATCCTGGAAAAGATTCCCAGGAGGGCTTTTGCCACTGCAGGAGCTGTAGTGGTCCTAAGGGAATAGCGTCATGATACCTAGTGGCATGGTCCACTAGCAAAATGATAACCCTATTGCTTGAAGCTGTTGGAGGGTCAAGGGGGCCAAATATGTCAACCCCTACCCTTTCAAATGGCACCCTAACCACTGGCAGTGGAATTAAGGGGGCCTTAGGTGTGCCACCAGTCTCGCCACTGGCTTGGCAGGTCACACAGGAGCGACAAAACTCTTTAGTGTCCTCTGTCATGTGAGGCCAGTGAAACAATGGAACAAGTCTGCCCCAAGTTTTACTTTGGCCCAAATGCCCAGCCAAAGGAATATCATGTGCCAAGGTCAGAAGAAACTCCCTATACTGTAAAGGGATGACCAATCTCCTGGAAGCTCTAGATTTAGGGTCCATTGACTCAGTGTAAATGAGGTTATCTCCCCTATATACCTTATGGCTATCAGTGATATCCCCATTCTACTGTTTGACAGCTTGCTCTCTTAAACCCTCTAGTGCGGGACAGGTCTGCTGTGCCACACTCAGCTCTTCCCTAGCAGTGAATGTGCAGAAGTGGACCTGTCTCTAACTACCTGAACCCTAGTTACCTGGTCTTTTGGAGTGAAAGGTGCCCTACTAGTGTGTGACCCCCTCCCACTACAAGTTTCACTAGGTGGTTTGTCAGCTGACAGGTCTTTTGAGGAACCCTCCCCAGAGTCCTCAGGGTCCTCCCCTGATTCTTCCTGGGTACCCTCCTCCCCTACCTCCTGTTCCTGGGATGGGCCAGACTGGTTCTGGTCTCCTTCTAGGATAAGGCTAAGGAGAAGATCTTTGGTGGGGTTATTACCAATGCTTAAACCTCTTTCTATGCAGAGACCCCTCAAACTTTTAAAGTTTAAACTACCGTAGGTTGCTTGGACAACTGTGGGGGTGGTCTGTACTACAGACATAGTTGTAAAAAAGAGTTTAAGATAGAGAGAAAAAAGTTTTAGAAACTTTTAAAGAAAAGAGAAAAACTTTTCAAACTTTTTAGAAACCTTTTAGAAAGTTTTTAGAACGAGAGTTAAACTGTTTAGGTTAACTGTGTATATTTGTTAGTATTTGGAATAGTTTTTTAAAATGAAAAGCACCAATGGCAAAGTGGTAAAGCAGTTACAAGTACTTATCCCACCGCTGCACCACCAATGTAGGAGGCTGGCCTGGCTTATAGTGGGTACCTGATGGTACTAACACCTTGTGCCAGGTCCAGTCATCCCTTATTAGTAGATTAGTAGTGTTCCAGCAGCTTAGACTGATAGAGGTAGCTATAGCAGAGCAGCTTAGGCTGAACCAGGAAACATGCAAAGCTTCTACTTTACCACTAATATCATATAGGTACCATATCATAAGAAACACAATACTCAGAGTTTCTAAAAATAAAGGTACTTTATTTTAGTGACAATGTGCCAAAAGTATCTCAGGGGATATACTCCCTTTGGATGTAAGTAAAATACACAAAATATACACACAAACCAAAATCAGGTAAGTAAACAGTTAGAAAAGTAGTGCAAACACAGTAAAATACAATAGGATGCAATAGGCCTAGGGGCAACACAAACCATATACTAAGAAAGTGGAATGCGAACCACTTAGGGACCCCTGGCCTAGTGTAGTGTGTAGAGGGTCGCTGGGAGTGTAAGAAAACACTAAGGCTGTCCAAGATACCCCACCCCAAGAACCTGAAAAGTAGAAGTAAAGTGATACTACTTCCCCAGAAACACACTAAAGTCGTGATAGGAGATTCTGCAAAGACCACAACAGGCTGCAAAGCACTGAAGACGGATTCCTGGACCTGAGGTCCTGTAAAGGAAGGGGACCAAGTCCAAGAGTCACAAAAGTGTCCGGGGGGGGCAGGAGCCCACTAAACCCCGGATGAAGGTGCAAAATGGCTGCCTCTGGATGGAAGAAGCTTAAGATTCTGCAACAACGAAAGGAACTTCTCCTTTGTGCAGAAGATGTCCCATAGAGTGCTGGAGGATGCAGAGTTGTTTCATTGGAGAAAGACTGCAAACAAGCCTTGCTAGCTGCTAAGGTCACTGTTGAAGAAAAAGGGTGCTGCCCGGGACCAGGAAGGACCAGGAGGTCGCCCCTTGGAAGAGGAGACAGAGGGGCCCTCAGCAACATAGAGAGCCCACGCACAAGAAGGCAGCACCCGCAGAAGTACTTCAACACGGGTTCAAGAAATCTGAGCACAGCGGTCGTCTCAACACTACAAAAGAGGGTCCCACGAAGCCGGTGGTCAACTCAGCGAGTTAAGCAATGCAGGACGGAGTGCTGGGGACCTGGGTTAGGCTGTGCACGAAGGATTCCTTGCAAAAGTGCACAGAAGCCCTAGCAGCTGCAGTTCACGCACTACACAGGATTACTCTCTGATGGGGGGAGGCAAGAACTTACCTCCTCCAAGTATGGACAGTTGGACCACTGGAAAGTCTGGGTCACTTGGGTCCACCACCTGTGTTCCAGGGGCCACGCTCGTCAGGCTGAGAGGGTTCCCAGAGTACCGGTGACGCTGAAGTTTTGTGCCTGCTGGAGCAGGGGGAAGATTCCGTCGACCAACGGGAGATTTCTTCTGGGCTTCCAGTGTAGGGTGAAGGCAGACAGCCCCCAGAGCATGCACCACCAGGAAACAGTTGAGAAAGCAGGCAGGATTAGATGCTACAATGTCGCTAGTTGTCTTCTTGCTACTTTGTTGCAGTTTTGCAGGGGTCCTGGAGCAGTCAGTGGTTGATCCTTGGCAGAAGTCGAAGAGGGAGATGCAGAGGAACTCTGGTGAATTCTTGCACGTCGTTAACTGAGGAAAAGCCCACAGGAGAGACCCTAAATAGCCCTCAGAGGAGGATTGGCTACCTAGTCAGGTAAGCACCTATTAGGAGGGGTCTCTGACGTCACCTGCTGGCACTGGTCACTCAGAGGCCTCCATTGTGCCCCACACCTCTGGATTCAAGGTGGCAGAGGTCTGGGACACACTGGAGGAGCTCTGGGCACCACCCCTGGGGCGGTGATGGACAGGGGAGTGGTCACTCCCCTTTCCTTTGTCCAGTTTCGCGCCAGAGCAGGGACTGGGGGCTCTATGAACCAGTGTAGACTGGCTTATGCAAGGAGGGCTCCATCTGTGCCCTTCAAAGCATTTCCAGAGGCTGGGGGAGGCTACCCCTCCCCAGCGCTAACACCTATTTCCAAAGGGTGAGGGTGTAACACCCTCTCTCAGAGGAAATTCTTTGTCCTGCCTTTCTGGGACTGGGCTGCCCAGACCCCAGGAGGGCAGAACCCTGACTGTGGGTTGGCAGCAGCGGTAGCAGCAGAGAAAACCCCATTGAGCTGGTTTGGCAGTACCCGGGGTCCATGGTGGAGCCCTGGGGATGCATGGGATTGGCACCCCAATACCAGATTTGGCATGGGGGGACAATTCCATGATCTTAGACATGTTACATGGCCATATTCGGAGTTACCATTGTGAAGCTACATATAGGTATTTACCTATATGTAGTGTACACATGTAATGGTGTCCCCACACTCACAAAGTCCGGGGAAATTGCCCTGAACTATGTGGGGGCACCTTGGCTAGTGCCAGGGTGCCCTCACACTTAGTAACTTTGCACCTAAACTTCACTAAGTGAAGGCGAGACATATAGATGACTTATAAGTTACTCAAGTGCAGTGAAAAATGGCTGTGAAATAACATGTGAGTTATTTCATTCAGGCTGCAGTGGCAGTCCTGTGTAAGATTTGTACCATATACTAGGTAATTATAAGGGTGTTCCAGTGTGCCAATTCGAATTGGTGAAAATGGTCACTAGCCTATAGTGACAATTTTAAAGGCAGCGAGAGCATAAGCACTGAGGTTCTGATTAGCAGAGCCTCAGTGACACAGTTAGTCACTACATAGATACACACATTCAGGCCACAGACTATGAGCACTAGGGTCCTGGCAAGCAGGATCCCAGTGAGACAGGCAAAAACAAACTTACATACATGTGAAAAATGGAAAGTAAGGATGGATGGAGCAGTGCATGTCCAACAGAAATCCAGTATTACAAACACATTTTCACCTCAATAGAACTTGCTCTTCAAGTATGCAATGCTACTTGCTTTATTGAAGTTAAATTGAGCTTATTTTTCCAACTATTAGGTACAGTTACATTTTTCTTAAATTTTACTAAAAGAAGGAACATAAAAATATTATTAATCGAGCAAGAAATTGAAAGTGAAAAATGCGTGTTTATATATAGTTTCAAGCCAAAACTGGTTTATTGTCCTGGCTCAAATTTGTTATCCACTGATATTCAACAGTTATGGTTTTTTAAGTTCTAAACATCATCACCTATGACATTATTGACGACATCATAAATGACATCACCGATGACAACACTCATGACTTATGACGTGACTTCATCAGTGCTGACATCACTGCATCTAAAAAAATAAAAGCATTTAACCATATATATTAGAGCAATTTGCAGTAATTACTTACATACACATCTATTACGACAGAATTATATTATATTCAGCCACACTTACAAACATAATTTGCACAACATGATTGTCTCAGATCATTTGTGGCACTGGCACAAAGGGACATTCAGAGTCAAACACAGGAATAGATATATGTAAATCTCCATCACGCACACTCTCAAACTCAAATGGATTTTAACAACATTAAAGGCACACTTAGGTGCCTTACTGGCACTGTGCCTGAGACTAAGTGAGAAAGCAATATTTGCATGGAGGCACAAAAAACTTTAAGAGAAAAATAAAACTGAGAAAAGTACTCGAAAAACATATTAAAAATACAAATAACCAAGGTTATCTATAGTTTTTAATAAAATTTCTACCCTTTTAGGTGGTGTTGTACTGTTGCACCTGAAAGTGGTACGGTGAGACGTATGTCTTTTGGTGAAGACACATTTCATTAGTTCTTATCACTATATTCTTAAGTTTTGGCATAGTTCCTTCCTCTTGGCAGTCATTCTTGATCTGTTTCTCATTGAGAGCAGATCTTCCTGACCTTATTTTCCTGGTGTAATTCTTCTTTTTGGGGACATCATCAAAACTATAAAAACTGCAGATCATCCGCCACCTCTAGTACCTTGAGATGTTGAGGAGGAGAAAGACAGGATGACTCTGGAATCCACGGTTTGGGAGGCCTATGTTTTTATGTGCAGAGTTCTTTGCCCTGACTGAGGAGTCTCTGAAGTTATAAAGTTACTATTAAACTGTAGTTGTTGAATACAGAAAATGAGTAAACATACACAAAAGGGTAAGTTTACATTTCTGAATCAGGCCCTGAAGCAATAACTCCTCAGATTCAAAATGTCCTGGAGAACCAAGAGAGAAAAGATCCCATTCCACCCAGACCTGGTTGTCACGGCAGTAGCTTTGTAAACTTGTGTACTTACACCCAAGTCACAGCCTGTCAGATGTCATGGACAATTACTCCATGAGTCAATGCAGTGGTAGCAACCTGTGGCTTGGTAGAATAGGCTCTCAGACCTTCCAGTGGCTGCTTCTTGGCCTGTGCATGGTAGATCTTGATGCACGAACTGTCCAATTCAACAGGGTCCTCTTCTGCACCGTCCTTTCCTCAGACACCAGAACCCCACGAAAAGCTGAATTTTCACACGCTGCATCATAAATATAAGCGCTCAATGCCATTTTGGGTCTAGCTGATGGAGTTTCTCCTCCTCTTTTGAGGGGTCACAGGGAGTAAAAATGCTGGTAGAGATAAATTGCTCAATGTGAAAGTGAGTTTTTACTTTTGACAAGGATCCTTCCTAAGTGCTGAGCGCCAACTTGTGAGGGAAAAAAGTAGTACACAGTGAGTGCATTGAAAGTTTTAGCAGTTTAGTCATGTGATGGATTGACATAATTGCAATGAAGAAGATGGTCTTTATGGGTAGTGGGTGCAGTAAACAGCTATGCAGCGGCTCAAGGGGCATGCGCATGAGAACTGTCAAGTCCAAGTTAAGGTCTCACCACAGCATCACACATGATTTGGAAGGAAACCAGTTTGTCAAACCTTTAATACACCTCATGATAGCAGGTGAGTTAAACAAGTATGGTTGGTCTAATAAATCTAGAAAGGCACTAAGGGCCGAAAAATAACCTTTAATGGTGCACACTGCCAGTGCTTGCTGATTGTAGGAAAGTACCATCTTTCTTGGCATGGTTACCCCTTTTTTCTGACTGATGTCAGTGTGCTTGACTGTGTTCACTGGGATCCTGCTAACCAGGATCCCAGTGATTATGCTCTCTCTCCCAAAATTCTGTATTTCACCCACAATTGGCATACTGGTGCCCCCTTATAAGACCCCAGTATATGCTACCTAGGTACCCAGGGCATTGGGGTTCCAGGGGATCCCTATGGGCTGCAGCATATATTTTGCCACCCATGGAGAGCCCATGCAAAGGCTTCTGCAGGACTGCCATTGCAGCCTGCGTGAAAAGGTGAAAGCACACTTTCACTGCCATTCTCACTATACCAGATCACTTCTAAGTCACCCCTATAGCAGGCCCTCCAGCCCTGAGGGCAGGGTGCAAAATACCTGTGTGTGAGGGCACCCCTGCACTAGCAGAGGTGCCCCTACGAACTCCAGGCCCATTTACCTGGACTTTGTGAGTGCAGGGATGCAATTTTACGCTTGTACTGGACATAGGTCACTACCTATGTCCAGCTACATAATGGTAACTCCGAACATAGGCATGTTTGGTATCAGTATTGCCATTCCACCCTTCTGAGGTTTTCCAGGCAGCCCCTGCTTCTGCAGGCACCTCTCTGCATCAATGACCGGCTGCGTGGATCTCCTCTCCTACCGAGCTGTCTGGATCCTGCATCATGGGTGGTGGACTGAAATGGTCCCGACGGTCCTCTTCTGGCTGTCCCATTTTGGTAGAGGTAAGACCTTGCCTCCCCATGCAAGACAGTATCCCCATGCACCATGTCTTTTGCAGCTGCCAAGGCTTGTTGGCATCCTTCCTCCAAGTCCTTCGTGCATCTTGTAGCTCCAGCTCCCATCACTCTATCCTGCGACTCACAGCTTCCTGAGTCATTCTCTGGCAGCATGGGAGCCTTTGTCGTAGTACTGCGTGGGCCTCTTCTGCAACAAGCAACGCCATCTTCCGCTAACAGCGAGCTTTTTGCGTGCCAAGACTTATTGGTGGACTCCAACAACACAAACCCGACTGCAATCCTCCATCCGGCATGGGACATTACTTGCATCCTCCAGGAACCCAACTTCGTCTTCTTGGGTGCAGTGCTGACTTTTCTTCTTCACCGGTGGTTCTACTTTTGCACCTTCATCCGGGTTAGCATGAGCTCCCGCTCTTCCTGGACTCATCTGTGCTTCTTGGACTTGGTCCCCTTCTTCCACAGGTCTTCTTGTCCAGGAATCCACTGTTGGTGTTTAGCAGTCTCTTCTGGGTTTTGCATAATTCTTCTTCTTGTTTCTGTGTGTGATCTGGGAAACTTACTGTGATCTACTCCTGTTTTCCTGGTCACTGGGGTGGGTTGTGATACTTACCTTTTCTTCCACTCCCAGCTCCCCCCCTATACACTACAATTGCCTAGTTTGGGAACCAACTTTCACATTCCACTTTCTTAGTATATGGTTTTTGCTGCCCCTAGGCCCATTTCTAACTATTGTGATTTTCACTATTTGCACTGTTTTCGAACAGTTTTTATGCCTATTTCTGCATACTAGTGTATATAATTTGCGTATTACTTACCTCCTAAGGGAGTATAGTCTCTATGGTATTTTTGGTATTTGTATCACCAAAATAAAGTACCTTTATTTTTGTAAGACTGATTGTTTGCTTTCATGTGTGTAAGTACTGTTGCTCTAATTGCAGTGGTATTGCATGAGCTTTGTAAGTCTTCTAGATCAGCCATGGCTGCTCATAAACAGTCACCTCTAGAGAGTCTGGCTTCTGGATACTGACTACATTACACTAAAAAGGGATAACTGGACCTGGTATAAGGTGTAAGTACCATAGGTACCCAGGCCAGCCTCTTTCATTGGTGGTGCAGTGGCGGGATAATTACTTGCAATTGCCTTCTCACTCTGTCACCTGCTGCTTTCTACAGGAAAGATCACTAAATACCTAGAGACAATACATGGTACCTAGTGCAGGATTCTAGTCTCTAAACATCTTTCTGAGTGACTAGGCGTTAGGTAGATTAGGCATACCCTACACTAGCTCTGAGGTCATGGACTCTCCTTATGAGGGCCTGACTTTCAAGGAATTGAAGGGGCTGTGTTCAGAGAGGAAGCTACACATGGGGAAGAATCCTAACAAGAGTCTGCTCTTGAGCCTCCTCCTTCTGGATGACCATGATCATGCTGGTAACCCAGAGGAGGAGGAGGTGGAGGAAGAAGGAGACTCTAACTCCAATGAGTTAGAGAATGATATTCCAGACCCAGGTGAAGGTTCTTCAGAGGACCTTGTTTTTAGAAGACCAATTAGTGTAGCTAGAAGTGGGAAGGGAAGTCACTCAGGTAGGGCTCCCTTTATACCCAGAGGACAAGTAGCTAGGGTTGCTAAGACTAGGGAAAGATCCACCTCTGCCCACTCTCATGTCACTTCAGTGTCTGAGGGGTCACACTGCATAGCTCCAGTGGATGACTCTATAGATGGAGAGCCCAGAAAGCTGAGACTGGAGGACGCCAGGCTGAGGCTGCAGCAGCAACAGCTAGCCCTAGATAGGGAGGCCTTGGCAGTAGAGAGGGAGAGTGTAGGAAAGTACCATCTTGCCTGGCATGTTACCCCCATTTTTCACTGTATGTATGTATGTTGTTTTAGCCCTTGTGTCACTGGGATCCTGCCAGGCAGGACCCCAATGCTCATAGTATGTGCCCTGTATGTGTTCCCTGTGTGGTGCCTAACTGTATCACTGAGGCTCTGCTAACCAGAACCTCAGTGTTTATGCTCTCTCTGCTTTCTAAATTCCAGCCCTGCTCTGGCGGGAAACTGGACAAAGGAAAGGGGAGTGACCACTCCCCTGACCAGTACCTCCCAGGGGAGGTGCCCAGAGCTCCTCCAGTTTGTCCCAGACCTCTGCCATTATGGAAACAGAGGTGTTGGGGGCACAATGGACTGCTCTGAGTGGCTAGTGCCAGCAGGTGACGTCAGAGACCCCCTCTGATAGGATCTTACCTCTCTTGTTAGCCAATCCTCCTTTCTTGGTGGCCAAACCTCCTTTTCTGGCTATTTAGGGTCTCTCCTCTGGGAAATTCTTCAGATAACGAATGCAAGAGCTCCCCAGAGTTCCTCTGCACTTCCCTCTTCGCCTTCTGCCAAGGATCGACCGCTGAATGCTCCAGGACGCCTGCAAAACCTCAAAAAAGTAGCAAGACGACTACCAGCAACATTGTAGTGCCTCATCCTCCCAGCTTTCTCGACTGTTTCCTGGTGGTGCATGCTCTGGGGGTCATCTGCCTTCACCCTGCACTGGAAGCCAAGAAGAAATCTCCAGTGGGTCGAACAGAATCTTCCCCCTGCTAACGCAGGCACCAAAAGACTGCATCACCGGTCCTCTGGGTCCCCTCTCATCCTGACGAGCATGGTCCCTGGAACACAGGAACTCTATCCAAGTGACTGCCACAGTCCAGTGATCCTTGAGTCCAAGTTTGTTGGAGGTAAGTCCTTGCCTCCCCACGCTAGACTGCAAACCTGTGTACTGCGTGATTTGCAGCTGCTCTGGCTCCTGTGCACTCCTCCAAGGATTCCTTCGTGCACAGCCTAGCCTGGGTCCCAAGCACTCCGTCCTGCAGTGCTCAACTCTCTGAGTTGGCCTCCGACGTCGTGGGACCTTCCTTTGTGACTCTGAGCCAGCTCTGGTTCACAAATCTTCTAAGTGCCTGCTCCGGTACTTTTGCGGGTGTTGCCTGCTTCTGTGGGGGCTCTCTGAGTTGCTGAGCGCCCTATCTGACTCCTCCTCAAAGGGGCGACATCCTGGTCCTTCCTGGTCCCCCGCAGC